>NC_040887.2:15639292-15939292 GCF_900634795.4 Betta splendens | reverse complement strand
TTATGCATACAAGTATGTCAAGCTGTTTATTTGTCTGACAACAAGAAGCAAACTACTTCCAGCATTAAACTGGGAATATCATCCAACAAATTATTAAAGATAGAATGTGGAGAAATGGAGATACAATAAAAGAAAAACCTTTAATAATCAGAGGACGAATGGGGAAAAAATCTCTATTACCGTTTAGAGCAATGTTGTTTTTAACGATTAGCCTGCAGACACAGTTTTACAGATGGGGTTCATGTGTTGTGCTTCTCAAGAATGTTGTGAGAACCTCACTTAGAACCACTTTGACCAGAAGAAGTCTGACCCCTGCAAGCCTGAATTTCAGGAGCAGTGTAACCAGGAGGTGTTAGTTAGAAAAGGGGCTGAGCAGACGTTTTCCCTTAGTGGGAACATTAGTTATCCTGGTCGAGGGGCGGTGGGGGCCTAATGACAATCTCCCGAATATTGCAACATCTAAAATATTCATGATTCTCATTTTGGAGACCTCTGGCAATGTGACTGGTGGCTTTGTTGTTCATACACGCTTTTTGATTTCTGAAAGCGAGAAGATAGTTCCTTGTCTGTGATGGGGTGGGGTGTCTGTGGAGGAGCGATGGAGTATGACTCATTTCTGCAGCAGTATACAATAAACAGTATGCTGCCATACGTGTGCATGTCCACATTAATTGTTCAACACGAGGCTTTAAAAGATGCTGAAGTGTATGATTCCCAGAGCAGCCGCCACTTTGAATGCTCCTCTAACTGTGCACGGATTTGATGTGAATTTTAAAGAGGCTTGATCAAGTGGTGCGTACGCTGCGTTGCTTGTTTGTTGGTGCGCGTGTTGTGATAGGATGAGCTGGGATAAGAATAGGAAAGAAGGTGTTGCCAGCGTCGGCTCCAGTGCAGGTCGTCCCTGGTTTGGGACTGGGACACAGTGCAGTGTGTGTGAGTGTGTGTGTGTGTGTGTGTGTACAGTATGTGCTGTATGAAGCGGGAGGGACCGGCAGCCACTGCATCATCGCATTAAAAGAGTAAGTGCACAACTAGCACAGCTGGCTTCGTCTCCTCCATGTCTGAAACTCTTTTCCTGCTGTGGGCTTTTCATGCATCGTAGCCGCCCTGTTTTCCTTCTTCCTCCTTCCTCACCTTCGCTCGTCTCTCCGGCAAAGCTTTCGTGTCTACCGTTCCTAAACGTGTTTTCTTTTTTGTGTCCTCTTCATGCTTTTGACGTGTCTGGTCTAGACTTTGACACATCTCTTTGCCTTTTAGTCCCCTGGAAAATATGTTGTGCACAATTTCATTCCTGTAAGAAAAGCAAGGGAAATTTTGCATTAGCAAGCACCTCTTGAATTTTGCATTATTTCAAATAATGCACTGATTTTGCATTATTTAATTTACCACAAAAGATGCATGTTTAACTTTTCCTCCATCCAGTCTTAAGGCATGTAGTAGAGTTCTGATTTTCCTGCTATTCGTTCATTCAGATTCTGGTATTTACCTGCAGTCACTGTTACAGCAGACAATGATCTGCAGGGAACATGTAGTTCACTGTACAAACAAGCTGTCTGTCTAACAACATAGTGAGTCATTTAAAAGCTGATGTGCCACATATCCTCAGCAGCTGGTGGAGACCAAAACAGCGTTAAATGGAGAGAGAACATCATAAATTTAAATACTAAAGGACACACATTCACATTCATGAACTGTGAATACCAGAAGTTCTTTAACGTGAGAATGTATGTCGCTATATGTCACATGATAATCATAATAATAATCGTGTAGCTCACACCCATGTTATGAACTGCAGTGTATAAAGTGATAAGATGCCGGCGCTGGGCTGCAGACAGACACTAGTGCAGGTCTCAAAACAAATCCATCCAAATGAAAAGCACTCACCCACCAAAGGTTTACAGCATCAGGAGTTTGTCAGTGTCATATCATCACGTTTGTTTCATTTAATAGCTACAGAATAGATAAAGGCCACACAACGTTGATTCATTACATCCAAATTTAATTCCAATCAATTTGAATGTGGTTTTTATGAATCGTGTTAATGATGTACAGTGTACGGACTGAGCCACTGAATAATGAATAATCGATAAATCCTGGTAGAATGAGTTTACTGTAGTTATTCTCTGCTTCTCTTGTCCCAACACTGTGGATGATCAGTCCTCTCGAGCACGCGACTAGCAGTGTGACACACTTTCCTCGCAGCCCCTCCCTGTGGAGCTGGGGCCATCAGTGTTGCGGTGTGTGAAGAATAATCACAGAAGCAGAATAGGAAGGAGCCGACCTAAATTTAGCCTTGAGGTGGGGACGCTAGCAGCAAGACGTCCTCAGACGAGACAATAAAAATGAACACGCTCGTTGTTGCACTCTGCATTGCAGCTTAGCCTCACCTGCAACATCATCTGTTCTCTGGAGCTGCCACTGCTCCCCTAAAGCATGTGACAGTCCAGGGCACGGTGATCGCACAGTCTCATGTCCAGACATTAATGGTCGTCCACCATCGTGAGCCAAAGAAGCACTCTGCTTTTAACATCATTAAACAGCTTGCTGTTTACACCTTTGCTGTGCTGCGTTCCCTCTGTCTACGATGAGAGCGGGTCTTTGGCTCTCAGTCCGCTCCTTTGTCGCATTTTATTATGTTCTAATCTCATCTTCCCCCTGAGATAGCTTCACATTAGCCCATCATATAAATCGCTTGCACCCCTCTCCTCTCTCCAACCGTCCACCAGTCACTCTCCATCCTTGTAAACATCTTTCTCTTTTCATGATATCTTGGCAACAGTAATCACCCCTCCTCCCCTTTCCTCTCTCTCTCTGTTTCTTTCTGGCTTTCCTCACCCTCCTTTTTTCTCCTGATGCTGCTCTGGCACTGGTGCAGTGTTGCCTTGCAGAGCTGCTAAAAAATCAGATCTAGTTATCTAACATAGACACGCACACACACACACACACAAAGAAAGGAGAAGAGGTGTCCGTCTGCTGTTTCTCTGGGGCTTGAAGTGGTACTGTAGATTCAGATTTATTTTGGATCAGATGTATGCGTTGTGAATTGTATAGAGAAGGCAAAGATGGGGGTTGTTTTTATGCTTGGGCAAATCTTTTTGGTATTTTGAGCTTGAATTTCTTTTATTGTGCTGCTGCTAATTGGTCCTCCAGAGGATCTGTTTGCACATGTTGGCTAGAAGATAGATGACCAGGACTAAGTCACTGCACTGTGGAGTCAAGAAAAGCCAAAGAGAAAACTGTATCATGAGCTGTTTTTCTTTGTTTGTTATTTAATATTTTGCTCATCAGCAAGAATCAGCATGATCATCGCAGCACATATTTATGTTCTTATGGACCCTGCAGCTACCATTGAAATGACAACTGGAGCATTTTCATGCCTGTGTCCTTATCATTCACTTCTTGGGTTTTCTTTATATCTTGTTTGTCTCCTGTCTCGACTTTTTCTCTTCTCTCTCGTTTTTGCTGCAGTTTTGCTTTAGCGAAGCCAAAAAACTGCCAAATATTGAGGAACACACACACACGCACACACACACATACACACACACACACACACACACACACACACACACACACACACACACACACACACACACACACACACCCTAAGAATCACAACTAAAGGCACGTTAGACGTCTAACCTTTGCTTTAATCTGACCCAAAACTCAATTCTAACCTTAGCCCTAAAATCACATTTTAACCCTCAAACAGACCTTCAAAGTTAGGAAAGTACGTTTTTTGGTTCATCTGAGCATCTGAAGTGGAGCACACACAAGTCAATTTTAAACCTAGCATCAGTGTATTAAAGTACTAATTTGTTTGAGTTTCCAACACAAGAAGCCAGAAAACTTGCTAGTTAACTATAATTACCTTTTGTACTTATTTTGTCTACGCTGTATAATACTGTCATTTTTTTAAAACACAGACTTATGGGCTTTGACCTTTTTACTTTTCCTAAAACGTCTTGCTTTCTTTACTTTATCTGTCGCTTTCAGCGCAGCGTGTTAGGCACCTCTGGGATGTGTCCTCAAAGCGCTTACAATGAAAAATGATAGCCATCATATATTGTGCTAATGAGGAGCTGTCCTTGGAGGATAACCGAGGGAATAAAGGATGTACTGTATATGTGCTGCACTGTGGGGGATGATGGAATGCATTGGGGCCAAGCAGAGAAGAGGAAGCAATTGCCTCCTTTGTGCTATATTTGGTTTACTAGAAGATGGCTGGTGTGGGAGAGCAGCACACTGAGCCAGAGATAGGCTCACATATGAATTTGCTTCATGAGCTCAGACACACACCTGCACACAGGCCGGCTGCAAAACAGAACAAATGGAATCCAAAGTAAATGCAGCAGTAGATACAGATGTCTGACTCGCATCTCTTGGAATAACAAATGATGAACCCACATGTACAGTATCTGCTGGTATCCACCTCCTAACAGGGGTCAGCTGATTCGTACACCAGTAGACCGTCGGATTCAGACCTGTCAGCAGAGGAGGACCGCGAGGCGTATCGGCGTGAAGCCGAGCGCCAGGCCCAGCTGCAGCTCGACAGAGCCAAGGTACGTCATCCACTGACTCACGCTGCTACTGTACGTACTGTAGCTTCAGCCGAACAGAGAAAGAACACGTCCCTCTACTGCCCACAAAATGTGCTGAAACAACGCTTTCAGCACTCAAGTCAAAGCACAGTGGCTCGACCATTCACGATCTACAATATTTTCTCTTTGTGACTTGATACCAGAATCCACAGCACAGGTGTAGAGACCTATTTCTAATTAGCAGGTGGGAGCTTATTAAAAATAAAGTGCATTAGCATTTAGCATTTAGTAGAAATGTATCAGTAAATCTATCAATACATGTTTATGTTGCAGGTGTGAACAGGGTGTTTGGTTTAATTCCAAGTTTGTGAGCAGTTTGTTGTTTGTTGTTGTTCAGTCTAAAGCTGTAGCGTTTGCAGTAAAGACCAATGTGAGTTACTGCGGAGCTCTGGATGAAGACTGCCCTGTCCAAGGAGCTGCAGTCAACTTTGATGCCAAAGACTTTCTGCACATCAAAGAAGTGAGTCATCACATGCTGCTAGAAAAAAATGACCACTTTGTTAGGTTAAAAACAAACTGGTGTGTGTACCACTGTTCTCCCCCTGCATTAATGGTAACAGAAGTACAACAATGACTGGTGGATCGGCCGGCTAGTGAAGGAGGGTGCAGACATCACCTTCATCCCCAGCCCACTGCGCCTGGAGGCCATGAGGCTCAAACAGGAGCAGAAGCAAAGGTAGATTTGTACATGAAAGTACTGGAGCGTTGTGTTTCTAATATGATTTGTTTCCACTGTGTAAGTGTGATGTGTGTGTTCTGTTGTTGCAGGAAAACAGGAGGTAACTCCTCCAGTTTAGGCGACATGGTCACTGGGAGCTGGAGGACCACACCGCCATCTGCAGGTGAAAGTAAGTACTTCAAGCCTTGGCGCTGGAGAAGAAACCAGCTTCAGTTGTTTCTTTTTCCATGCTTTGACGTTGGACATTCTTCTTTTCACAAGCTAAACAGAAGCAAAAACAGGTACGTGAGTATCTGCGCCTGGGAACGTCCTAAAAGACATTAATATCAGTTTGCTCAAAAGAAGTGAAGATTATAAAAAAATGTATAGAAAGGAATAACTTCTAAACAATGGCTTTCACAATAAACCAAGCCGATCCTCTGTTCTGTCTGTTCCCCCTTCCTCACCCCTACGTGTGACAGGAACATGTCCCTCCCTACGACGTGGTTCCGTCTATGAGGCCGGTGGTCCTTGTGGGACCTTCACTGAAGGGCTACGAGGTCAGTCTCTCCCCACATCACTTCCAATGTGCTGTCTCATGCTGCTCCCACTGCTATTTGTGCTGATTTAGTTCTTCGAAGTAATGTTAAAAATTACAGGAAGCTTGAGAATTGTATTTGGTTGATGCCATTCTTAGTTGTAAACTGCAATTATAGTGACGTCAGTGATGGCATTTATACTCTGCATATTCTCTCAAAGGTGACGGACATGATGCAGAAAGCACTTTTTGACTTTCTAAAGCACAGGTTTGAAGGAAGGTGAGCGCGTCAGTTGTGTTCATTCATATACTCTTTTACCTTCACGCAGCTGTTTTCAGCGTGTTCTGGGACTTTCTTCACAGAATCTCAATCACCCGTGTAACTGCCGACCTGTCCTTAGCCAAGAGATCCGTCCTCAACAAAAGACCCATAATGGAGAGATCCAACACTCGCTCCAGTTTAGGTAGTTCTACAGAATCTTTTCATAGCTTTTAGGTGTTTGGAGATGTGTGATGACATGCAGAATATTGTTTATTAATGACATTTGTCTTGTCTGTGCAGCGGAGGTTCAGAGTGAGATTGAGAGGATATTTGAGCTTGCCAAAACCCTGCAGCTAGTGGTTCTGGATGCAGACACCATTAACCACCCGACGCAGCTTGCTAAGACCTCCCTAGCACCCATCGTTGTCTATGTTAAAGTTTCCTCACCAAAGGTATAGTAGTTCACATGGCAGAAAACTGTTGGCCTCAGGCTGCGTTGTCGTTCAATGTCGTTTCTGTTACTTGTCTCTCAGGTGCTCCAGAGGCTGATCAAGTCTAGAGGAAAGTCTCAGAGCAAGCACCTGAATGTGCAGATGATGGCTGCAGACAAACTCTCTCAGTGTCCCCCTGTGAGTGGAGGCTCAGGGTCCATTTCTTTCCACTCCCGCAAAGCCTGTTCTCTCCTAATCAGCCTGTCTGTGCATTTTACTGTATATGACTCATTTATGAGGCGAAAAGAGGAAGCTTGCCCTTGGTCGTACTTCAATGGTTACGGCATAAATGCACTGGAGTAGATTTGATGGTGGCAGTTCGTCAGTACATGGCAAAATGTGAGATCCGTTTTTTCTCCCGTGCAGGATATGTTTGATGTCATTCTGGATGAGAACCAGCTGGAGGATGCTTGTGAGCACTTGGCCGAATACCTGGAGGTCTACTGGCGTGCCACTCACCTCCCAGGGAACACCCCTCTCAACCCCTTATTGGAGCAGAGCCTGATGACCGCTCCGTCAGCCATCTCCAGCCTACAGGTGGGCGTCTTCACCGGCTCACGGGAGAGAGCTTGTTTTCTCAGCATAAATACCGTTATAAGACATTTTGTGCGTTGTCAGTGTCCTTACCAGCTCTGCCCATCTCAGACTATCACTGTCTTGTCTGTCTTCTCACTCATCCATGCTTAACATCTTTGCAGTTTTCTGAAACACAGGAATTAATTGAATGATCGCTTGCAAAATGGGGTGAGTAGTAGGGTTTTATGTTTATATATGTATTAAATATGACACACTATATTTGCACTCTCATCTCTCTTATGCACCTCCTGGCACCTAAACGTCACATGGCAACTGAGACGGTGAATGAATTGGATTATATTCATTCAGATCTAACCACGGCAAATATAACATTTTAACATTTATGTTTGCACCTTTTTGTAGTTGATGGTCTCAGGTGAACCTCAGTTTAATGCCACCCAGAGCATCACGCGCATTGTGAAATTTTAAAACGACTGTGTAAAATGTGAAACCCTTGTAACCATTGTTTTCCCTCTACATGGTCCTTTTCCAAGCCTGCCTTGTGAATGGTTCCCCCACTCACTCACGCTGGCACATTAAGTGAAAATGCTAATTACAGACATATTGTCACAGATTAAATAACCAAATTATAAGAATAAAATGCACATTTACACAACTATAAACTGAGATCATGACATCTGCACAATCACATTTTATGTTGTAGGGTAAAGCCCTTTGCATCCATCTACCTGTAGCTGTTTGGTTCAGTGCCTGTAGTATCTATAGATCCGACCAACACTGCTGCATGTCAAGCATCAGTCATCATCAGTCCCATGCATTTTTGTTATTGAACAATAGGACCTGATCTGCAGAGTGGGGGGTGCTGCTCCCGTATATTAGTGCAAGTCTTGTTGACAGTGAAGTGATTCGGAAATGTAATGAGTATATTGTGAAACACATGTAAATGTGAATTTTATTTTGTTAATCTTAACCATGTTAAGAAGAGTTTTCTTTGAGTACAAGAAGAACAATTCTTGAAATCAGTCAATTCAGCAAAGCATGTGGACGTTATCTTAACCCATTAAATCCCAAGGCAACAGTAAACCTAAAAAATATTTTCAGCTATGAGGTTTTAAAAAAGTTGTATTTGCAGAAAATATTGACATGAAATGAACTCAATGATACATTTAGTGTGCATTGTCATTGTCAATTGCTGTTTAGTATTGACATGCATTTGCATTTATTCATTTGTGCTAAATGTGATCATAGAACAATAGTTATTACGCATACAGTTCTATTTATAGTTTTGAAATGGTGAGGCCTGTATACTGAAGACATGTTGCTATATCAATAATAATGATAATAAAAATCTAATTTATTTCATTACTTAATTCAGAATCCTTAACCTTATCTCTAGCTCATAGGGCTTTAATTAGCACATGCTTCTGATATTTTCATGTATGGGAAAACTTCAGGATTGAATGGGTTACGCTGGATTTGAACCTTTTGCCGCTTGTATGTAAACGAACTGTGGCACAGGAACTGCTGGTAAAAAAGTACAGAGCTTGTTGATTTTGATTCTTTCGCTCATTTGGGGGCCTGCTCTTAACTCCAACTTAGTTTGTTTGTGCATTTCCTCTATGGCCATTCCACCAGGAGCAGGTGCAGCCTCAGGAGGCGGGGGGCTTGGAGGGTGACGAGGAGGAGGAGGCAGGCGAGGAGGCCAACTCCCCCTTGGAGCAGGACAGTCTCATGCCATCGGACGAGGCCAGCGACTTGTCTCGCGAGCAGAGGGGGAGCCCGTGCCACAGGGGTGGTGAGGAAGAGGAGGAGGAGGAGGAAGAGGAGGAGCGTGATTCCCCCTGCCACGCTCGCTCATACAGGGACATGTACCCGCCTCATCGTGGGCACACAGGCAATGCCCACAGTGCCAATGGGCACGAGGCACAGGACAGGCTGCTCCAACACGAAGCTCAGCAAGGACACAACCAGAGGAACAACCGCCAACGCAGCCGTCCGTGGCCCCGAGACACCTACTAAGCAACAAGGCCCCCCTCCCTGTGGCCCCTCCCCACGCACTGACTGTCAAACATTCCCAAAAAGCAAGTGAGATAAAAAACAAGCAGCTGCCCATCCTCTCTTCCAGTCTCCCAGTGATAATCTAAAGTGTACTGACCGCTCCAGGGTCAAGTCATTCAGATAAAGG
This sequence comes from Betta splendens, assembly GCF_900634795.4. NCBI lineage: Eukaryota > Metazoa > Chordata > Actinopteri > Anabantiformes > Osphronemidae > Betta > Betta splendens. The sequence continues at coordinate 15,930,023 of NC_040887.2, read as the reverse complement.
TCAACAGGGCTACTCACCTCAATGGAAAGCTGTACGCAAACTCAAACTTTAGCTGCTTTGCCTAAAGTTTCTCTATTGTAGGATGTCTCATATACTGGCCTTAAATTGCTAAGACTTTCTTTATCTATCTTTCCAACTGCATGTGAGAGTATCATTATTTCAAGAATATTTGCACATTAATGTAAGAACAGGAACTGAATGACCTTTAAGGAAAAACTAATGTAGGAATGTCTACTGCTGAATCCATGTATGAGGAATAGTAATGCATTTGATTACAATGTATATACTGAATGGGCACCTGGTTTCGTTTCATTGCTAGTATTTTTTTGTTTGTTGGATTTTGTTACTTGTTTTAAAGAAATTTGAGAGGGGGGTTGCGTGTGCCTCCCTGAAGATGGCCAGCAACTTTGCCAAGACACACACACACACACACACACACACACACAGTTTGTGTGTCACAGTTTAAGGAAGCGGTATGAAGCTGCAGTACAGTGTCAGTATCACCTCCAGTACAGTGTGTTCTGAGCCTGACTCGTCTTTGCTGTTGCACAATCACTCTCCCAGCGCCTCTCAAACTTACACAACGGGCACAGAGAATGTAAGCACCACTACAGGAGCGAATGTTGTCTTGCAAGGGATAAATTATTTGCCAAACCTGCTTGTTACATTGAATCATTCCCATCTCTCAAGCACACGCTGCACAGCTGCAGCTGCTCTTCAAGTCCAGGCTTCAGAGAATGTAAGCTCGCATGCCTTTTTGCACCTTTTAGCACCATCACAGTGTCTCGGACCCAAACCACCGCCCTGTAATCTGATTGTAGCACGTTACTGATTGTAGCATAGCACAGTTTCCAAACTTCACCCCCTCTCCTTGCACATCTCTGTCTGTTTTGTGTACTGCAGTTTTACAGTTGGTTTCGAGGCAGATCCTCAGGTGTAAGTCCTACACTTAGTCACTCTCAGCTTTCCCCGTGACAAATGTGTCGAGCTCCTGAAGGACTCGTAGCACCTGTGACACAGTGTCATTCTGTTCCTGCGCCATTTTTAGTCCATGAGCCGATGAGTTGGACTCAATGCTGATGCGCAGCGGCCCGCTTCTGTTCACATACAGGGTCGTCACTGTCACAGCCTGCTGTAAGAATTACTGGTTTACTGCTTCCATGTCTCACACGTATCTCTATCTAGTGTTCTGTATATTTTGAAGAGAAAAAAAAATCAGCATGATTGAAAAAAAACTATGCAAGTGTTGCATGAAACCTGATTGTTTCTTTTTACAGTAAGTATTTTAGTAATGCATTGATTCTGACTCTCTCGTTGTCTTGTAGTGATAGTCTTTTCTATGGGGCTATTCACTCCTCCCACTGCGGTTAGTAAATGCATCACTTTATTTTTCCACAAACCTTAATATTGGGGATGTTTTTCCGCAATATTGAACCGATACTGCTTGATGCACTTTTGAAAGTTCCTCACTAAAAATTGTCCTACATAAGGCTTATGACGTTTTAATCCGTGATAAGAGTGAATTATTAAAGCCCTGCATGTCTTAGTTCGTCAATTTGCTATTTTTCATATTTTGGCAAGTATGTATTTCAAAGCGGACCAATTTAGCAACTGGCAAAGCAGTTGAGGTTTTTCAATTTATGAAGCACAATTTTTACAAGGGTTATAATTTAATTTCCTGTGTCTTATTCTGTATGCAATACTAAGCCTAACATTGACAAACTTTAAACGCCTTATAGTGCATCTGGACTTCCTCTTTGTGTGAGTACATACAAAAAAAATTGCACTACTTTTTTTTGGGATGGTTGCTCTGTAATGCAATAACTGCACTAAATATAAAAATGTATTCACCAGACTACCAGAGCGTGCTAGCGTGACCAAACACGCCTCTTCCCTCTATTTGTCAAAAGAGACAGCAAATGTGTAAAGTGAGACATTTCCTGCCTGATGCTGTATAGAATGCTTTCTATTTGAAAACAGATTTACAATGCTAAGTAAAACATGACAAAATAAACACATTTTATGTACTTTTAACAATGTTGTTCCTGTCTCAATTTGACACACTTGACAATACATCCCCACAAAATGGAAAAAAGGGGGGGGGGGGGTTGCTGCTGTGAAGACCTCCCATGAAACAAATCTAAAGAAACCAAAACTGGTCAATTTAAGCTCTGTCAAGTTTTTTACAGTATGTGCATTTGACACATTTTTAATTATGAGCTACTACAGGATTCTCAGTGAAAGCTTAATCTCAGGTATGATTATAAGCCTTGTATAGGGTTTGGTTTCTCTGCACATCACAACCATCAACTAAATATTGGTGATACAGATACACAGGGGAGTATTTTGCTTTTTAGAGAGTAAAAATAATTGACAAATTCATGCATACACCCTATATCAATGTTTATATTGAAATCAACAAATTGCCATTTATGGAAAAGTAAACAGCCACTGCTTCGGTCACTGGTCTCAGTAAGTCAGAAAACTGTATGGGGACAAAAACTAATACACAACAATGAGCACTCCCACTACACTCATTCAGGTGTTTATTACAGTTCAGTGATAAATGTCAATCTTTAAATGTGTTGTGATGATGTCTGCACAAGCAGATAAAAACAGGCTGACAAAATGAGAGAACAAAAACAATTACCTTTAAACGCTGAACGTATTAAAAATGTTTGAATGTGAATGGGATAAAAACCTAAAAGCATTCATTATTTTCAATTTGGATGCAGCTAGAGCCTACCCCAGCACGAAGACACGAAGTGCATCCTGAACAGCTTGCCAATCCATGACAAGGCCAACACAAGGACACACCTAGAGGCATTTAGAGTAACCAATTTACCTGAACATGTTTTTGGACAGTGGCAGGAAAGCTACAGGCTTGGGGTGAGTCAATGGACTCAAACTCTGGTGCTCTTAGTTGCCTGTCACAGCCATCCAAAACAGATTCAGGCAAAGATAGTTTCCTCACGTCTCTTCTTGGTCAAAATGGTCCCGGGTTTGTGTTGAGCATCTGGGTGGTTGGCTAGCTCTGGAGGGCAGGTGGAGACTGGGCTCTCGAGAATAGCTTGCTTCAGGTCATAGAACACAGCAGAGTCCTCTTTTGTGAGGAAAGTCATGGCCACACCACTCTTACCAGCACGACCCGTACGGCCGATACGATGAATGTAATCTGAAGTAGAGAGAAAGTAGGAGAGAAGGTTGTTACATGAATAATACAATCACCGATGGGATGTCCTTATTAAAATCCACCACTGGTGTTCAGATGCAAGGAAAACTAGAAATACTGAGCTAACAGGGTACACAAATTGGTTTCTTACCTTCAATGTTTTTAGCCATGTCGTAGTTAATGACCATTGAGACATCCTGGATATCAATACCACGACCAGCAACGTCTGTGGCCACCAGAATGTCTTTAGCTCCTGCCTTGAGATTTGAAAGTGCAAACTCTCTCTGTTCCTGGCCTTTTCCACCATGCAGCGTGCAAGCATTGTACTGTGGGAGGAGAAGGATTAGACAGCTGGGGTTAGAAATTACTTTTCAGTGTTTAAAGAAACTAATAAAGTTTATTTACTTATGTGCTGAAACTTCAAATATACTACTTTTATTTAAAGTCACAATCATAAACTAACATTATGGAACATTGTGTTCCAGTCAACGCTGACTTACCCCCATCTTCTCCAGAGACTTGGCCAGCACATCACAACCCTTCTTCTGGTTGACAAAGATGATGATTGGAGGCTCGAAGCCATGCGACAGCACCTCCAACAGCTTCTTCCTGTAACACAAACACAAATTAGACACTTGGACTGGGATAAATGTAATGTTTGATGTTTACAGTGTTGGTGTGTGTCCCACCTCTTCTCTCCCTCTGACATAAGCAGGACCTTCTGTTCAACTCTCTCGTGAGGTTTACCAGCAGAGCCAATGTACACCACAGCAGGACGTCTTAAGTAGCTCCTGGCCAGCCTCTCCACTGCTGGAGGCATGGTAGCTGTAAACATGACCGTCTGCAAAGAGAAAATACACATTCAGGAAGAACATGTAAGAACCTATAGAGGAGCCATTCACATGGAGATATTCTGAAATGATTGGCAGATGAACACACCTGTCTATATTTATGTTTTCCAGACTCAAAGTTCATCATCATTTTCTCAGGATCTTCTGCTTCATCAGTGTCTGGTTTCTGATTGGTCACTGGAATGTACTCCAGAATTTTTTGGACATCAGGCTCGAAGCCCATGTCAATCATACGATCAGCTTCATCAAGGACCACGTAAGTACAGCGTCCCAGTACCAGGTAGCGATTCTCCAGCACGTCAATCAGACGACCAGGGGTTGCAATAACAATCTGTTATAGGTCAACAAACAGATGTAAAGACAAAATGATTTAATGTTGCAGCTACAAATTTATAACAGTCATCAAAATGTATTATTGTTATCAGTATTTAATCAATTTTTAACAATATAAACGTTTTTTGATACAATTTTATGCTCACTAGATGCACCCAGATAATGATATTAAATGAATGAAGAATGCTTTACTTCACAGCCCATCCTTAGACGGAAACCTTGGTCCTCTCTGGAGATTCCTCCAATTACAGCAACTGTGCGAATGCCGAGTGGTTTACCAAACTTTATGGTCTCCTCTTCAATCTGCTGTGCCAACTCACGAGTTGGGGCCAGGATCACAGCATAAGGTCCCTGGTCTGAATCCTCAATCCTGCACGAATAGAGATGCAGAATTAAACATACTATATGATTAAATTAGAAAGTCAGAATAGTTTCAGTATCTTTATCTATCATACCCCTAAAGATTTTATTAATCATTAAAATATTTTATTTGTTGTGGCATGATGAACTCATATTGCACATTTATTTCTGCTTTAAACTTTTGATAATGAACGTCTTGTTTTACCTGTCGATTTTTGGCAGGGTGGTGATCCAGACTAGCAGCGGAATCAGGAAGGCTGCAGTTTTACCACTACCTGTCTCAGCCACACCAATGATGTCACGGTTCTGCAGGCCAATGGGAATAGCTTGCCTCTGGATAGGCGTTGGATCCTGTTTTGTAGGAAGAAAAGGTTATTCATCAAGAATCTGGTGTCTCTAACCAATAAAGCTGGATGAGATAATTTTAAAATTGTTACTTTTGTACTCTAAGCTGTCTAGCTGCCAGCTGTCTTTTGTCAACTAAAAAAAAAATAAGTGGACTAAGGGCTGCAATTCGATATTTTAAAAATTTTAGTTGTATATTCTTGGAAAAAAGTCAATAGTAAGTCTAAATTAGAATCAAAATGTCAAACATCAAACACAATTGACCTGATCTTACCTTGTATCCACATTTGTCAATGACCTCCAGAATGTGTGCTGGCAGTGAATATTCTTTCCAGTTTCGAATGGGGTTCGGTATCTTTCCTCCCTTGGTGGTGATGCTGTAGTCCTCTCTGAAGATTCGCCAGTCTCTGTCTGTCATCTCATCCAGCTTCTTTTGAGACCAGTGTCTGTCGTCCCAGCGCTGCTTGGCCTCCTTCTTACGCATTTTTTTTAATCTTGTCCTGAAAAACAAGAAAATTGCATTGTGGATGTGGTTCATGAGTCAAGCAGAGGTTATGGCTACAGAGTTACAAATAACACAAGTCAGACGTGCAGGTTTTAACACATGAAAAAAAAACCACCACTTTGCCCCTAAAGAGACACCAAGGCAATAAAATCCTTGCTTCACTCACTCTTCCTGCTCCTTTTCCTCTAGCGTTCGCCTTTTCTCCATCAAGTCACCATAGAATCGGGACTGCTCTCGTTTCTGTTGCTTCAAGTCAATACCAGCGATGAAACCTCGACCATACAGCTGCACTTGATGCTTTTCTTTGTAACTGAAAGGGAGGCGATATTGTTTAGATTATTCTATGTTGAAAACTCAACTATAACTTCAAAAGATACATATTGAAGTAACTATTACTGCTAACTCACATTGGGTTGTAGTCAACTGATGTGTCTTCAGAAGCATCCCACTCAAACACAAACTTTCTGTCATTCAAGTGACGAGTTCTCCGACGTTTTTTCATGCCACCCAGATATCGCTCCTGTAATGATCAGACATGTACGTAAGTAAATTAACTATCTATTTTTTTGGCAACTTTCGTAATTTTGCATTAAACATTGTTTTGCATAAAAAAACATAATAGCTTGTCTAGGATTTAAAACATGGTACACAACATATTCAACTGGAATATGAGTATGGGTTGATCCAAAGAAAGGTTTACCTTTTTAATTTGGCATTTTATCTAAAATTAAATTTTGTTTGGTTGGACTACCTTGATGGCTTGGAGTTCTTTTACTTTGTCTTTTTCCTCTCTGAGCTTTTGTCGTCCATCATCCTCTTCATTACCATTGTTCTCCCGCTCCATTCGCTCTCTTCGTTCTCGTCTCTCACGTTCTTGTGGGTCCTCTGTAGTAAATGACTTCAGTTTTCATCAACATACTTTAGAGTGGCAAAATACATATTATCCATAATTAAAACAGAAGCTGGTACAAACCCAGCATCTTCCTCCCCATGTCTTGGAAAACCCGTCTCTTCTTCCTCTCTTCGTCCAGTAACCTTCTTCTCTCCTCTGTCTCTTGCTCCCTTCGTTTTAGAGCCTCAGCTTCACGCTCTGCTTTGGTCAGGAACTTAGGCTAAGTATAACAGAGCAAACAGTACAGAACATCAAATACAGAAAATAATCTTAACTCTGAAAAAAAAAGAAGAGTAGTACTAAAAAAAGAACATCTTACTTTTGCCTCTGCTTCCTCTTCTGCCTTCTTCTTTGCCAAAAGCTCTTCCAAGGAGAGTGGCTGAACCTGAAAAGAAAAAAAAAGTCAGAACTACTATTCAATACTTTAGCATGTATGTCAAAAGGCAATTAATACCTTTTCTTTTTTCTTATCTTCCTCCTCTTCTGTTTTTATATCCTTCTCTCTCTTAATTCTGCTATCCTTTGACTTAGGTGAGGGACTCCTGTAAGGCAGAGTGAGAGATAATGTCCAAATGTGTATGTATGTATGTATAAATATAATTTAGGATCTTTACAGCCTTGTGGGCAACCAATATATAAATTATAGCATCTCAGAATTAACAAACCCGAACCTCTTGCTGCGATCACGTCGGTGGGCATCTCTTTCTTTACGGCTTCTCTCTCTGTCTTTTTCTCTGTCGCGCTCCTTGTCTCTATCCTTGTCTTTAATGCGTCTCTCTCTGTAATTATAATATAAGACAGGTGACACAAAATTCATGTTTTTTTTTTTTAATTTTAGGCACAGACAATGATTGTCCATGCGCAAAAACAAAACGTTCAAGGTGCAGAAATCTGGCTTTCTACGTGAGCTTGTGTTTTGGTTACCTTTCTGGCGTTTTGGAGCGATTACGTTCACGAGACCGATGGCGTTTTCGGGAAGGTGAGACTTTACGATCTCGGTCTCGTGAACGGCTGCGTTTCCTTTCTCTTTCTTTGGTCCCTGAGGTTTCACCATCTTTTTTGTCTGTGGAGTCAGCTGCCATCTGAAAGGATGATGTACATGTGTTTGTAACTTCATCGTGAGGTCGACATGACATTTACAGGCAGAAAAGAAGTCATGCAAAATGCAATAATAGTAATACTGTCAAATTATTCACGTCTGTCCAATAATTGAACTGCTAAATTGGTAAGGTTTTTCTGTAACAGTTGCACTAATAAGTAATTAGATAAATGCTGCGAATAGTATGAACAAACTAGCCATTAGCTACTACAGTTAGCTAGTAACTTAAAAAAAGACCAAGACCACAGACGCACAACGTTATATTCGAAACAATAGCAAGTTTTACACTTTATAAAGCCACATTAGACAAACTGAATATGTGGTTAATAAATCTTACCTTATTCACTTGTCAACAAAACACTTACGATTTCTTTTCGATTCACAGAGACGCCATTTAACACGAGCTAAGGCTCGCAAGGGTGTGTGGGAAACGTAGTACTGACTTGTACGCACAACCAGGCAAGTGAGGCTTTCAATACTACATTTCCCAACAATTACATAGGCAGTTGTCAGGCCCCCAAATTTTTAGGGCAGGAACCCACTGTGCCTGCTTAAAATACGGTTTAAACTGATCAGTTGGTAACTTAGGCACAAGGAGGCAACCTTGGTGCAGGTTATTATAAATAATAATGTTTACATGTATTCTATATTTTACAAATGTAAGCGTTTAGACAGTTTGGCAACTTTGCTTACCCGGATCTTAGAGAAGAAGAAGTTCTTTTTGAACAAAACACCAGTTACAGTTAGAGTTAATAAATTTACATTAAATCCTTGTCCATCTGTGTATTAAAATAACCATTATAATTGTATAATTATTTTCTGTTTTAATTATTTTCTGTTGACTATTTTTTGTTCTGCCGACTATTAGTTGTTTTTTAAATAAATATAACAAAATAAGAATTTTAAGTAAACACAAAAATGCATTTCTAAAATGGCAGATTTACACATTTGCTAATTTCATAGTTTTCCAAGACAGAGAAGTATTGACAAAATAAGTAAATTATAATTTCTTAGTCTAAATACCTTGGGCAGGGCATTTCATGACAGGACTGGCTGAATTTAAAATCGATTTTTGTGTGATAGTTTCTATTAGTCTGCTTATTCCAGGCGAATCAGTCTGTTGTAAGTATCATACATGTATGTAGTGCAGCTATGATTAAAGTCTACTCAATATTTGCAGCTTAACATTCAAAAAGTGAAGGTAGTGCAGAGAAAAGGCTGCATATTCTTTGTAATCTAAACCATGCTTAGGTGTGTATGCTCGTGCAAAAAGATAAAAGACATTTTAGATGTTGCTATGCTTGATACTGTTCAGATTGGGTCAATACTGATTCATATTCTGGCCTTGTTTTCCCATCTACTGGGAGATCAAGAGAAAGATTTATGAAGCCCTTCTGAAGGTGAAGTTGTTTCAGTAAAAACAGATCAAAGTCGATGGCCTAAAAGCGCAAAAGAGATTGATACTGGAGAAGAAAACTGTGGTCTTTTCTTCATCTTTTTTATGCTAATAAGTCTTTAATGGATAAGTTATACATAGACAAACATAGAAGAGGATAGAAGCTGTTTATGAAATGATTAGCCCATTCTTACAGCAGATATTTTCATTCATAAAAGCAAGAAGAGCACATTCCTAAGTACACAATGGCACTGTTCTATTTATATAGCTTGTATATCTTATAGTTATATATATTAAGCAAGTAATATAAGTAAGTCACTATGTGTATTAACATGACACTGAGACCTAAACACCTAAATGACAGTCATAACACATGTACTTCCATTGGATTGAAGTTCGGAAATCTCAGCTGTGGAAAAAGTCGAATTTGTGAACTCTATGCTAATCTTTGTCTCATTTTCACAGAGTAACTTTATTTCTCTTTCGTCTCAAAATGATATCTGCCGTAGCAGCTCTTGCTTGTAATAGAGTCACATGGCAAACACCACAAAATAATTAGTAGTAGTGTTACAGGTCAAAATGTCTTTAACAAGAAAAAGGCATGTAGGCAAAACGTCTGTCCAGGGACAGAAGACCTCTACTGTCATTTGCTTTTGGCTACCTTTGGCACATTTACAGTTTATTAATGTGTGTCCCTATCAAATAAAGCAAAAAATAAATAAATAAATACATCTATCCTCACACTGTATAGATTTATTGTAAGGTTTAAGAAGATAATTATTATCAAAACAAAATAGACATAAAATTTGTTAAATATTTGTAAAAATCACTTATTGCTTTCAGATGTATGTTAAGATATTTTCCTAACAACATAATTTTGAAAACTCTCTGTACTTTGCAAACTAATTACTATCAACATTGTGACTATTATGCCAAACTTTATCCAGACAGTAACTTTTAAAATATGCACAGAAAAAAGATTCCAATGTTCAGTTTATATTTGCCAGTATTTTAGTGCCCTATATAGTTACTACTGCTGGGATAATGTTTGGATGGCACAGATATTATATTCATCTCTTCTCCAGATGTCCACATCTGCAATGGTAACGCCTATCTACAATCAACCCCCATCTCAAGTATATTCCCTCCCCCCAGTATTCCCAGTTCCAAGTGTGGTTGTCTAATTAAACAGCTAGAAGTGCACTCATTGTTGACATGCCCTAAGGGTTTGCCAAACGTTACACATGAGCACGAGGTGGGGGTTAGATCTGGTGAAGGTGAACACAGTGCATAAATCAGGGTTTCATGAGGCGTCATAATGTAAAACATAGGAAGAGGAGGGAGGATACTTGTACCAGGGGAGTCCTTATACCGCTCTCAGGGAAACCAGGGATCATCATTCCAGCAGTGCCAGCATCTGGGTTTACCTCACTGCACTTCAGAGGGAGAAAAGATGTAGACAGAGGAGCTGTTTAATATACACAGCACACCCTGACACAAATTTATACACCAATTCCCATGTTCATCATAATGATGTGCACATCACACTTGATGCCCTGCAAATATAAGACTCAAGGAACTACTGAACTACTGAAGAAGCTTAAAATTTCAACACATTTACAGCAGTGATAGTGTAATTTAAAGTAAATAAATGAAATCCTATGTTTGATGAATATTTAGCTATTTAGCTAATTATGCACATTATGCTAATCCAACCTTACATGGTAAATATTAATGTCAGTCCTCAGGGTCTGGGGCTATAGAAAAGCTGCAGAGCATGTTGTTTGGTGATGCCTCATTCAGGCAGCTGCCCTGCTTCCTGAACCTGCCACATCAGACCAGCTTTGGCCTGAGCCCTCAGACAGAAACAGACAGTTTGACTGAACGTAACATCATTTCAATCAATCTGCCACATTAGTTTAACTTTGTTTTTCTTATTATTGTGCCAAATTTGACTTTGCTCTTCCTGTCATACTACAAGATTGCAACACAATAACCAAATTTTCAGTCTAAATCTATTTAAAAGTCCCTATCTGACATTCTGACATCTGACAAAAGCTATTTTGCCATAGAAATGTGTATTGTCTTAGGGGCATTTTTAAAATGTGTAATCAATACAAAAGAGGCAAAAAGCTAAATGATGTACTGTCTATAGAGATTCTTTCTCACTTTCTGGTTTATAAAGCCAATGATAAAACAAGCCAAGTCAAAAGTCTCGTGAGCTGGCCTGGATTCGTTCTAGCTAAGAGCATAGCTCCAGATCCCCTACAGTCCTTATTCAGGTTTGAGGTTCTCTCAGTCTAACATCTTCATTTCCAACAGCATCGTAAAATAAGCTTAACCGTTAACTGCCTGCTTAATAAAACTATCTAATTGTAAACACTCATTCTGCAAATTAACTAAATAAATATATAACAGTCTACTGTTTACATATAATAAATAGGTTAAACGTACAGTAGGTACTAAAGGTAAAGTCTGTGACCATGTTTGCCAGGCTAACCCACATAGAGACACGTGAGCTTTCGGAGTAAAACCTCAATATCCATCCAGAGACAGGAGTTATACTACTGTCACAGTGAGCTCATCAGTAAACAGGCAGCATAGCTGTAGACACCCCCACCCCCAATCACCTCAGCTGCTTCCTTCTCCCCCATTGCAGCACTGGAAAGGTCTGATGGGTCGATTGTGAGAATGTCTGTGAGACTGTATCATTGTGTGCGTGCTTTTATAGGTCTGCATGCTGCCATGTCTGATAGATGATGTGCTTATATGGTAATGAGCCACGCTGTGCTGCAGCCATTTTCTCTGTCTCCCCATGAGGGTTTCAGATGGCAGCACTTCTCTCTAAATTATCCTCCCTCTGGTTCCCTGACGCTGATCCTCAACATCCTCAACCGCATCACTATCCCTGCTGCAGGCACCTATCCATCCAGGCACACAAACGTCTAGACTGCACAGGTCACTTGCTGCTGAGCTGCTATATTACATCAAATATGTCATGTGTCACTGTTGGCCTCTACATATCTATTTTCAAGACATGATATGAACAGTATAGATACAGCTTTTTCTTCTTCTTAAGGTTGGTGATTAATAACATTTAAATCAAACCTAAACAATGATATACAATTTGTAAAAGTACTTAAAATTTTAATCCTGTAATTATAAACAATATACTGTATGGCTACTATAATTTGTTTTCAAGAAAAATGCAAACTTACTTAGGTTCTGAGGTTCTTCTTCTTCTTCTATTTGTATAATGTGATAAATAGTAATAATACAATTTAACATACAGGAAATGTACAGAATAATAATGCACTAACCCTGAACATTTTATCTTATACATTTGTACAGTATAAGAGCTCTGCCCTTTAGTGTTTTTTACTTGACACAGTGGTCATTTTTATAGTTTTAAGGGCATCTTAATCACAAGGTTGTAGCCTTACTGGTTGGTTCTTAACTGATTGGTCCAGGCTAAAATAAATCAATATTTGTATGGACACCCATGCTCTACTCAGGGGAAAGTGTGTACACTTGCTATGCAATGATCAAATTTTTATTTTAATATTCTTATATACTATTGCAGCTTCAAAATGTTAAGCTGTAATGTTATATAAATTATCTACAAATCTACCCATCTACAAATAAATACATACATTTGTGTGCTTCCATAACTGTCTGCCCTTTTTTGTGCAGCAGTTATTCTACTGTTTTATTATTAATAATAATTATTTGCACTTTTTATCGTGTCTGAGTGAGTCATGACAGTCACTGAACCAGAATATAAGACATTGATGTTTTCATTCACTTTGCAAGGACTCAAATGTCTCTAAACCAAATGTGTCACACAAGGTGCATCTTTTTAATGAGGTTCTGACCTCTTTAATATTGACAGCTCTATTTGGAAGTGTTCAGCTACTCCTTGAAACATAATTTGAAGTATCTGATATAAAAGATAGACCTCTGGTAGAAAAGCTTGTTTTATTAAATGATGGCTGTGCTGCCACATCCCCAACAGTTGTGGAGTAAAGGCTAACTGTGCCCAGGAGCAGCCTGCAACGGACGACAGGCACAATAGCTCAATAACCCCTTTGTCAGATGTTGTTTAAAATCTGTGTGCATTTGTTTGTCTAAGGTAGAGACAGAAATAGAACAAGTGAAGAAAAAGGGAATAGTCTACACAGACAGAGTGGTAGCTCACTTTATCCAAAGGACGATCAAAAACCACTCTTCCACTTATAGATGTAGAAAATCAGGAATAGAAAACTAATGCAACATATGTGAGGCTGGAATTGCAGAATCAAATATATCTCTTGTCTCCAGTACAAGCGTAAAGGATAAACAGGTCATGAACCGTTGCTGTACCCTGTGAGATAGTTAAGGAATGACAAACATGCAGCCACTTCGTCCATATAGTGTGTAGATAGTAGTGGGACATAGTGATCCTGATAGGAGCACATGTGTAAAAGACTAAACAAATATGTTAATGAAGGTCAGGAAAGATAGCTACTCAGAAAAAATGCATGGGGAATGGGAATGGTGAAGGATCAGGTTTGCATATTCCTCTCCAGAAAATGTGTTCACTTCCATCTATTGATATGGGACTAAACCCTGTAAAAAACCTGTAGCTGGGGCTCTGTCGATACTAATAGGATTAAAGATCAGCATCAACAATCTCCACTGCTGTCTCTCCTGACTAGCCTGTAAAAGTCATTCTGTGCTTCCTTCATCTCTAACCTTCCATACAGCTCACCATAAGCTCTCTGTTTGGCCTCTGACACCTCCCTCTCCCGCTTCCTTGCAGTCCTGTCTACTTTCCTCAGTCCTTTCTACATCCCACTTCCTTTTAACCAACCTCTTCCTCTGGATGCATTCCTGTACTTCCTCATTCCACCACCAAGTGTCTTTATCTTGTTCCCTCCTTCCAGATGACACACCCAGCACCTTCCTAGCTGTTCCCCTGATAACATGTGCTGTAGTTCCCAGTCATCTGGAAGGTCTCCCTGACCACCCAGAACCTGCCTCAGCTTCTGCCTGAATTCCTCACAACTCAGCTTCCACCATGCGATGCTGTCTAGCTACACTTTCTCCCGCCACTACTCTGCAGTCACTGCAGCCATTTCCATTCCTTTAGCAAAGTCCACCACCATCTGTAATTCTAGGTTCTTTTCCTTGACACCAAAGCTGCCCATCACCTCCCGATCACCTCTGGTCCCCTCACCAATATGCCCTTTGAAGTCTGCTCCAACCTGGGGATACTCTCTATCACCTCATTTAACTCACTCAAGAATCTCTCCTTTTCTAATAACTCACAGCTACTTAAGAATAAGAATACAAAAACCTCTAGTCACACAGTAGGGCGTCACACAACAGCAGAGAGAAATAAATACAGCAGCAAAAATTAACACAGTACAGCAATAATAGCAACAGTATACAGGTAAGTATGGAGTAATGGGAAGGGTTACTTCATATTATATAAGTATATAGATGCACAAACATTGCACATGGGAAATTTCCTACATAACCACTGATGCAGTGGGGCGCGTTTATGTACGGGAGGTAGTTAACAGTTCTGATTGTGTGGATCTGTGGAATCTCATCATCACACAGCTTGATGTTTCACTATCACCTCTTTGATTTAGGCTGATCACGCTGTCTGACACTCTTTTCACCTCTTGAATATTCCTCAAAAACCTTCAGAATCATCTCTCTGTTTGTCTTCCTGTCCACACCATGACAAATCAGACACATATCATTGTCTCCATCATGTCTGACTCTTTGATTTGCCCTGTCATTGTGTCAATGTTACCAAATTATCAACAATAGATGATAAAAAATACTAAAAAAGTATCAAATTATTTCTAATATGATACACATTTTTAATGAAACATCTTGATGGTTGATTACAAAGCCATTATCTATATGTATATATGTGAGCTAACAGATTTTTTTTATTTAGCTGAATGGATGTAACTCTAGATTTATCTCTAAATGCTGGAAACCAGGATTAGGAAGGAGGTGAAAGTTTGTGAGCAGCAGTGTGGTTTCATGCCCCATAAGGACACTAATGATGGCGTTTTTGTTTTAATGTTGATGGAGAAGTCCAGATATGGTCTGAAGGAGCTGCATTGTGTCTTTGTGGATTCAGAAAAGGTGTACGACAGGGTGTCGAGAGGAGCACGGTGGTGAGCTGTGCTGTAGGTCAGACAGAGGTGGAAGCGGGGCTGCACCCAGGATCAACTTTAAGTGCCTTCTTGTTTGCTATGCTGATAGACAGGTTGACATATATTAGCAAAATAAGAATTGGGTTAAATCAGCAAACCTTTCTGTCAGGCTGACAGAAGAGTAACAGCATATCTGTTGTTTCTTATTAGGAGCATTGAGTGGACTAATGTGCCCTTGACCTGAGACAACGTTGACAATGTTCTGCCAAGTCATCTGGTGTGCCTATGTCTTCATTTCCAGAGGAAATCCTTGAATTTGATTAAATTAGTTTTTGATAAAGTACAGACTATCTGGGAAGAAAACTCATTTGTTGGTCTGGAAAACAGACACACAGACGGTGGCAATGTGTTCAAATCAATCTGAGTAAGTAAACATCAGACGTATTTATTCAAACAATGGTTTAAAGTTGAAAATAACAAATGACAGTAACAAATACAGAACTCAGTCAATAATTTATGCCATACTGGCAGCTTGACAAGCAAATGCTTTGTTTTGCTTCAACATCATGTAAACAGCATAAAGGAGGAAGGAAATGCACAACAAAACAACTCTTTCTGCCAAGAACAGAAACGCAGGGTATCAGCAGGTCTTGAACAGTTTTGAAAGCGTTTACTTTAATTTCTCAAAAAAAACAGTACTTAAACGTCATAAATAGAAAATAGAAGGTCCTGGCTGCAGCAGTGTCAGGAAGCATTCATAGAAACGGGATCGGGTCAGTGGACCATGCTGCAGGAGGTCTTTTTTATTTCAGTCTGACCTCATCAGACCTACAGTGCAGCCAACTCTGTCACTACTGAGTAGCTCAAAAGATCATGGAAGATTTTTAAATGATTGATAAATGATACTATATCCATACAGTGACCTTGTACTGCTTACGGCCAGAGTAGCGTGAAACAGATATTCATTATACTTTGTGGTGTAAAAATACTTAAGTTAACATTTTGCTTCACCAAAACCTTGATATGTATATGTGCTGAACTAAATGAAGCTTGTTCAGAGTAGCATGAATGAGAAGTGAACTAAAGAGTTTTTCCCCACAACATCCTCATGACTGCTACCAGGTTTGTGTCTTTAAAAACACAGGGGAACCATTCCACTGCCCCCTGAAACCTCCAACCATCACCTTCTTTGTCGCATTTGTCTTATGCTACAGATAAAATGTGACACACCCTCTCCATCCCTCCCAGGCAAGAGCCCTGCTCACACTGTTGCTAGGCAACACATTAAATGGTAGTGTTCTATGCATCCAGAGGTCCGGGCTTCTCTGTGCAAACCCACAAATCAACAAGTCCTCCATTAGCTGAGCAGTCAACAGCCACTAATGCCAGAAGAACAATATAAACAGCTACAAAAACACCAAAGACAGCCACAAGCAAGTAAAACATCCAGCAAGAACTATTTTAAGTGGGAAATGTTAAGAAGTAATTTTACAGGGAAGTTAAAAACTAACTTCATTATATTATTTTAACAAAAAACAAGGAGGAAAACATGTCTTTAACCACACAAGACTGTGATTCAAACTGACCACACACCCAGTCATCACACCAGTGACACCCATCTACTGGTTAAACAACCCAGAGGATCACTGGTTGGGCTGTAGGGTTAGACTTTGGTTAGATTAAGATGAAAGGGAAAACAGTCCGACATCCTGTTGTGATCAAGATTAAAAGTGAAAAAAAATCTTTGTGAGCTCACATCAGACCTCTGTTCTGTTCTGTTGGAGCATGTACTGAAAACTTTTCCTTTAGGTGGCTTCAGCTGTAGAGAGATGACGCAACATTAACATATCAACACTGATGGTAAACTGGACAAAAACACGCCTTCAAGTCTTCACGTGCCAAGATGTGTGTTTGTTTTTAGTACAGCATTTCCAATCTTGTCCGTTTTGTGGCACATTGCACCAAAGTCACCCTCCTACTTTCCTTTGCAAATGCACACATGTCCCTACATTGAGTGTTCAGTTCATTCTGCCACTCAATCTGTGTTTTGACCTTAAAAGAGACATTCATGATGAGATCATGGGTCTCAAAGCAAAATGCTATCAAATGCAGGCTTTACACCACAAATCATATTATACGTAATAGAGAAGTCTGATACTGTAGGTTCGCACCTAAAAGTGCTTTTTATTCTCTCTTTGTACAAGATAATTAAATTAATTAGGAATATTTCTGAGATTAAACACTTTCCCCCTCTGCCTCTGCACTGGGGCTGGTGACAGGCCGTGAACCAAAAGTTCAGTGTCAATGTTGAATAAAGGGAGTGTGATGGTCTGATTGACAGAGTTATAGTGGATGCTGCAAAGGAGCGAGACAGAGAGACTTTACAGACTTTAATTAAATCCACGTTGTAGCTTGTGTCCCCTGTGCACCCTCTACCTGCTGAACCAGATACGCATCCGTTCTCTTGTCCCTTTTCTTTTGTTTTGCATGTTTTCTGCAGCATTCACATGATGGAGCAGCTCTTGGACTTGTCCTTGCTCAAGCTAGAGGAGAGGAGGTCCGTCTTGTTGGGCAGATGGAGGAGTCTCTTAGAGAGGCGTCGGACAGGACTGGGCTTATTGGGAGGCTGGAGTTTGTTCATGCAGGCCAGAGCGGTGGTCCGAAAAACACTGTGTATGCTCTTCTCTGACGTGAAGGCCGAGCACTCCAGGTACGTCTCTGCTCCAAGCTGCTTGGCCAGTGACAAACCCTACACAAAAGGTGTGTGTGATCAGACGGGCAAACAGAGGCATTGTAGACAGGAGAAACACAAAGGAGCGTTTAGGAGCCATGGGGCAAACCTGTTCGTGGGAGATGGGGGTCTGCTTCTGGTTGGACAGCTCCATGCGCGTGCATACATCCGTGCGCAGGTCGGTCTTGCAGCCTATTAGTAAAATCCGCGTGCTGGGGCAGAAATCCTGGATCTCTGCTTTCCACTGGAAATAAAAACAAAGACGTGAGCAGACTTTGGTGATTTTACAGGCCTGAATCAAACCACAGCCATTGGATGTATCCCTGCCTTCTTCAGTGCACTGTCCACCATGTCTGGTCGGCTGATGTCAAAGCACAAGAGCACTGCATCGGAGTCGCTGTAGCAAAGGGGCCTGACGTTGTCATAGTACGGAGAACCTTAAAGGCCAGAACAAAAGATCATTTAAACATTTTATGATCATAGGAAACTGGTGGTATTTGGTTTTCAGCTTTGTAAGCAGAAATAAAAATGGTCTGTGTGTATGGTCTGAATCCAGCTGACACTGTTACAATGTTCCATCATGTTCATTGTCCTCACATTGGCACAGTACCGACACAAATAGACACAGGAGCCCCTGCCAAGCTGAGAAGAGCGCGAGGAGCTAAACTGGCCACTTCCCACTGAGCAAGATTCAGTCCAAAAAAAGTAACTCGAGGTTCTGAGTCACATGAGATGTGATTTTACCAGGCGTGTTTTCCACAGTTAGTCAACAGCAAGTCAACCAAAGTTATGTACGAGTAAAAACCTGCAGCAAAAGACAAACTACTGTGTGCCTGCCGACATGCATGTATGTAAAACTGCTCTAAATACACAAAGATTACTTCAGTTTATCTTAATAGTGAGTGATGAATTAGAGGTGACATTTTCTGCAAAGAAAGAAACTACTGATTCAGAAGCATTTGAGTCTCTGGCAGTAACTGGGAGAAAAAAGATGCTCATATACCCACAACGTAGCTATCTCTATAACAATAAATGAATAAATAATAAATGAAAAAACATGAATACTTGAGAAAGTGAATTGCATTGTGAAGGAATCTAATTGTTATTTTTTCCAGAAACAGCACAGCTGTAACTTATTCAGCTTGCAGGAAAGCTCCTGTCTAGGCTAAAAACAGCCCTGACAGGATGTCCGCTCTCTATTGTTTTCCCTCTGCCACCTAATCAGTCCACACAACACTCAAATTTAATTTCCTACTCCTGTCCTCAGGGGCCAAGGAAGCTTTCTTTGCATCATTGTAAATATAGGAGGATGTAATTATCTCATTATTAGATGTTTCTCTTAAGCCTCTATTGGAGCCATCTATGTTGGCATCATCACTTTAATAAACCTTTGAGAAACGAATGAGTTCTGCAAAGTAGGACATCTTATACAATATCTGTCTATCAATAACACTCCTTTTAGTGGGAATCAAAGCACCCGTCACATAACTATCCAGGGTGATGTAAGGCTTGAGAAAGAGGAGGCAGCAAGAGCTTAAGAGGACACAACTTCAGCACCAACCACCTCCCACACAAAAGCAGCCCCCTGCCTAAACACGCACACACACACACACACACACACACACACGCATGCACACACGCACGCACACACGCACGCACACACGCACTTCAGTGAGCAAACATTAGTTGATGTATTAAATTGTGTTCTCTGTACTTTCCAAGAAAGAAAGCAAAATCGTTACACAATAAGGGATTTTTTTTCTACAGCAGAGAAGGGAGTTTCAATCAATCAGTCTGTCAAATACAAATCAATCAGGCACTAATCAACATAAGGATTTTTGACTTTTCTTAATAAATTATAAGGATGGATAGCAGGTTTTGGCTGGACCAAACATATTATTTTAGGATGTCACAGACAAGTCATTGCACTAATGAAAAAATAATACCTACACACAGTTTTTTTAAAAACTTAATATATTAGTTAAGATAACTAAAGATAACAATTTTGCCATTGGAAACCTGTGAAGGGAGAATAACTTTGAATTAAATCAAATACAGTTTACCAGTTTAAACTGTCTATCGTTGCAGCCTAAACTAGTACAACCATAATAAAAGGTGAGGGGAAACAAATAGAGTGGCTGTGTTTGTTTCTGGATCTGTGTGTACTGTAAAAGTAAACAGGTCGTATGCAACGTGTCCTATGAAAAGAGTGACGTTTTTAAGTTTTTAATTTAAGTAGTTTTTAATTTAATTCGTGGGAGACAAACCCACAGTACATTAGTTTACTGCTGGCTCCAGTTACATAAAAATATTGTTTTAGGCAGCAGGGAGGTCATGCGTATCTTTTCTCTCTCACTTGTGCCTTCTGTTCATAGTGACTGGACGCCATGCACACAAACAGGGCTGGACACAGCACAGACACACAACACAGAAGCTCGCCCACCTACCAGAGTGACTTCCACCCCCTGCATGGAAAAGGCATCCCCTCTGCCCTCTGTTTGCCAGCTGGCAGCGCTCAGCTTCCTCTGAGGACAGCTGATAATATGTAGCACTAATAGAAAGCTTTTCTCAGTGATTCTAGTTCATGTGTTTTCTTGAAGTTTACTGTGCCAGTGGGTCACCACTGTTAACCTATCCATTCAACTCAACAACAACCAAAAACCAAAGTTAGTGACATTAAATGAATGCCTTTATATGTAAGGGTTGTAAAGAACTCTGTTAATCAACTTGTCTCCAAAAAATAATGAAAACTGTGAAAATCTCTATTTCTCAGAGGTCAGGGGGAAAATGCATAAATTTATATTGGTAATGAACCGCTTTAGTAATTAGTTCATTAGTAATGAAGTCTGGACTTCATGCACTACCTTTCACATGAGAGTACTACATAACAGGATGGGAGCAGAGCAGGCAGACAGTGGTGTCTGGGTGGAGGCAGACACACTGAAACCCAAACACTGGCTGTGAAGGGGCTAAACATGGATGGCAAGCCGTTTCAGCATTTATTACATATCACTGATATCCAACATGAATTTAGACCACTAGTTCACCATATGGACGCACTAGTCAGACATATCAGCACCTAACTTTTCCATTTCATTATACTAGTTAAACAAAAAAGCCTCACTAGTTAAACTTGTGGGAGCCAAAATGTGCACTAGTAAACTAGTTTAAAGGACAAAACACACTTTGTGCTAAGCAGTTGAAGCCATGTGACCATACTTGTTAACCAGTCAGTGTCAAAATGTTAAGTTAAAAACAAAGAAATACTAACTAGTTCAATATATTTGTAATCTTACAAGTAGACCAGTGAAAGCCTAAACATACACAAGTTAGACACACTAGTTAGTAGTTCAAATTGCTAATGAGAAGCTGGGGAACTATGTAGACTGAGGCATCCGACTGGCTCTCAAATTGAAAAAAGATGAGCCATTCAAGATACTTGAACCCCTCCACTTGGGGCAAGAGCTCTCCTCCAACCTGGAGAGCTGATGTCAACAACAACTTACTAATAGTGTGCTGACATTGGCTAGTAAGCGCTCATGAGTGAACTAGTATATGAAAATGTGCTCTGATATCAGTGATATGTAGTAAATGCTGAGGCTTTGCATAAACATGTCTTCCTGTCGTCACCCAACTCCAGGATGATGTTTTCTAGAGGGTATAAGAGTTCCACATCTCAGCCCATAAACATGTATACAGGCTCAGGACATAGTTCACTTTGCAAGCATGCAACACTGACCATGGCAGCTTGAACTGCCTTTAAATTATGTGTAAGCAATGTCCATGTAAGGGGGTCACTACAGCCTTGGCCAAAATTAAATTTAACTGTGAAAAAAATGACACATTAGCAGCATCCTCACCTGATGTATCCCAGAGGCTGAGCTCAACGCGCTGGTCTTCAATCTCTAGACAGGCTGTATAGTTCTCAAACACAGTAGGGACATAAGTCTAGGAAGAAATGGTTAAAGGTATAATATTGTTAACATTAACCTCATATTTCGGTGCGGCACAAGTAGTTTGAAGTGACTCACACAATAAAAACAGTTTTAACAGTGTCACTAAATTTACATTTCATAGTCACACTATTAAATCTTAAAGTCTGCGCATAAGAGCAATAAATAAATCACGGTATAGAAAATGCTCTCAGTCACGTATACTGCGCATACAGTACAATTTGCTCATGCATCTCGTACCTCAGGGTAGCAGTCCTTGGCCAAGACTTGTAACATCGCTGTTTTACCGCATTGGACATCACCAACCAGCACCAGTTTACACCTCGACACAAAAGGCTGCGTGAGTCTTCTTTCTTTCATGGCACCGATAAATGTCCCAGGAGACTACAAACGGAACTAATGACGTGCTTTTATATAGTTTAATATCAAATCGAATCCACACGATGCCGCAACGCGTTCACTCTCCTGTTCGCTTCGACAGTGAGCGGAGAGGAGCGACACTGCGGAACTTTATAATGTCCCGCCAACCAATGAGCGGAGAGCGCGGAGCGGAGGAGGGGGGGGGGGGGGGGGGGGGGGGGGGGGGGGGGGGGGGCACGGGAGCGCGCCTTGTAACTGATAAGGTGCCGCAGCCAGTAAAGAGATTTCACCACCGCACAGTGAGGGGAAAATGAGTACGGGGAACTTCATTTTATCATGTTATCTATTAGCCACACAACGAATGGCACTCCCATATTTACACTACACCGAAGCACAGATTTAAAATGAGTTAGGTTGAGGTTAAAAAACCTTCTTCACAGTTTTATATTATTTTCAAATCTAAAACTGTTCAATATTTTAATTTCACTGACCACCCATAAAGTAACTACTACAAGGTGGTCAGGGGGAACAGTTATTATTGGTCTAATTCAAACACAACAAGTCTTAAATAATACAGAGTTTGTACAGTAAAATGTGTGATATGTGTGACATTAACAAATTAAATGAGAATAGTAAGAATGTATGTCTACTTTAATCCTGTATGTTAAAGCAGTAATTTGACAATTCAGGATACATATGTTCTCGGTTTCTGAAAAATAGAACCCACTTTGATTTTATGTAATTTCAACACAGGAGAAACCAGCCTGTCTCTTTGTGTCTACCTTTAAAGCTGACTATATATTACTGGAAACAAGAGTTATATTGATCTACTTATCCAAATATCTGCAACACAACAAATAGCTAATGTAGTTTCCCAAAATGTTAGGCAATAACAGTGAGTGTGCAGGAAAGTTTATGGGATTTGGTCTGATGCTGTGTTCTTCCTGGAATAGTGACTGGATATGCAGCTATAAGCCTAAATCTGATTTTGTTTACAAACACAAGACAAACAAATACAAAATTTCAGAAATTTATCAAGGAAGAGAAATCATCAGTATCTCATGTGGACATACTCATGTGTGGACTTTTCCTCTGTAACTTCAAAATCCTAAAATTAAATCCTATTTAAAACGAGTCATACGAGTGCCTGCATGCACTTATTTCTATAACATGTAGCTGAAAGAGATGATTCTGTCAGCAAAATACTTAAAAGACAATTTCATGCATCTGAATTATAGCAGAGTTTGAGCCATTTGGAGCGGATGAAGTGCAGGGTGAGATCAGCTGCTCAGCTGACACAGTAGGTCTTTGATGCCATTAATGTACATTGGGAAACACTGAATGTGAAAATCTGTTACACCTGCTGCCTGGTTCAAGGAGAAGCCAGGTGCACAGCGCAACTAACAACATCCATATTTTTATTTCTGCCCCCTTCAGTAATTCAGACTTCCCTCTCTCATGCTCTATTTGTCTGGTAATTAACTTCTGGAAAAGCACATGTCCTTTTATTGTGTTAATCACTTGCTGTAGTGTTCAGTTTGAGAGGTTTTCCCCTGTCCTATGTACAGTATCATTGGGGTTTTCCTAATAAAAGGTGACAGCTCCTCTGATGTGGTGGCACACTGGTCATCTAAAGGTCCAGCAATTTCTACATAACCCCCAAAACAATTACTCGTCGTGTACACCTAACCAAATGACCTATAACACTGGCCAACGTGCTCTGTGGGCAGCTGGTGGCTGCCTGACCCACATTTCCAGCTCGCATGCTCCACGTTACCTAACATAACCCACTGACATTTAATTTTGTGAAAGTGTGCCTGCATGTGTGTGTGTGTGGATTTGTTTCATACAATGCATCAATGCAGAGCAGCAAAAAAACTCTTACTCTGCTTTCTCTTATATTCTACTAAGATGCTTTATCACATCATTGTTATCCTCATAGTACTTTTCTGTTGTAAGTCAACGATTGTTACAGTTGATAAAATGCTGAAGATAGAAACATAGGTGCTGGAGGACCAAAACCTAACAATAAGAGGCTTACTCTACTATAGGATGAGCTGAGTCAGTAGAATCATAGGACCTGGAGTTCCAGTCTGAAAAGAAGTAAGGGAAAAGTGGAAAATGAAAGGGGACAAGAAGTGCTTCCATGATATGTTAACTGCTGAGGACATTGCTAGTGGCCATATTGCTTGATATTTCCAATTAGGCTGAAACACATGGGGATTGAAGCACAGTGGTACTGAAATTCATTGACAGTGGAACAAGCAATAATTCAGTTGATCCATTCACACAATGAAACCATAGTGACACCCAACCCAAAATATCCACACACTATAAAGTAGTGGTTTGTAGTTGCGTCATGTTCATAGTGTTACAAACCGTTTTGGGGGTTCTGGTGCATTTCTATGACTCTCTGGGTCATGTTAACACACTCCTGGTGTGCTAGAAGTGCACTTCCTTACATTTTGCTACTTTAGCAAATCCCGTCTATGCATGATATGCGTTGTAGTTCAACATCTGCCTACGTCGACGGTAAGGAGGACACTCGCAGAACCACCTGCCCTGCTCAGACAAATGCGGAACACCAAGACAGTTCTTACAACACACAATTGTCCAGAATGGAGCGGAAGCATAGCGTGTATTACAGGCAGCAATGTGCTCCAGCGACACAGAGAGCTAAGCAGCTACTGACGTGCACACGGTGCTGTGTGGGCTCAGGACCTACAGTGTCACACCCTCCACCTAGAACCGTGAGGTCCATTCACCGTTAACAGGCTGGTAATGCGTCGTTAGCCTCCAGCTTTAGTCAGACATCACCATGCTGGATGCTGCGACCTATGACCCCTATGACGTCAAAGAGGTGTGACCATCACCTTCACGCACGGTGCCACAGACTCCTAAAACAGTTTTCCACCAGGGGGCTGGAAATACACACTCTGAGACGGACACAGGACTTTTCTGGAACAAGTAATATAAGCAGTCTCTTTTAAGAATACAGCAATAAACCAATGATTACGCATTGAGTATTTTGTTGTTCAACTGCTTATAGGTGGTCCAAGTACAATTAAAAAAGGCTCTCTCATTTACCCTTTTCTAGTTTTACATCAGATGCACAATAACAGACAAGAGCTCTTCTTGAAGCACAGCTCTCAATTTTCAGTGTGAACAGCCTCATCTCAGTCAGGTAGATTTTCAGAGTGGCTGCATGAAAATACAAAAGTAAAGGCTTATTATTAAGCAATGATAGTGCCACTACACTGTGTTGAACCATCCAGACTCAAAGTGAGAACCAAAAAGATACATTGGCCATTTTGTTCATTTGTGCTGTTTTAAATATTCTAAAAAAGAGGTGCTTTGCTGCATTGCATGTACCTGCATCTGTACCAGACAGAATAAAAAACAGTAATACAAGAGACCAGTTTAGCTTGTTTGGTCTGTTTTTAAATTAATCTTGTCTGCTGTCACCTTTATATGCTTTTAGCTCCTAACATTCAAAGGGTATTCAGCATGAATTGAATGATAGTCATGAAATAGCGCTGCCATCTGCAGGTGTAGTGAAGAAATTACAGTCCTAGTATTGTATCACCCTCTGATGTTATCACACACGCACGCACGCGCACACACGTATATGCACATATACATACATTCAAGATTCAGGTTTTTAAAGGAATGTATTAATCCCAGAGGGAAATTATCTTGCACACCTTGATCGCAGTTGGAGGTTCACACAAGAAGGTAGGCAGATTAGAAATAAGAATGCTACCACATCTACACACACTCACATATATATAATAGCTAAAGTTTTCTTATACATGTTATTGCCTGGATGAAGATCAACCCTTACAGAGGAGGAAGAGTTGTAAAAGCTGATGGCACCGGTAGGAAGGATCTCCGATGACGTTCTGTGGAGCACTTAATACTGCTCCTCTGTCCAGCCAGCACACTGTGTAGGGGGTGGAGGTGTTGTCTAGGATAGAGAGGAGTTGGACCAGCATCCTCCTCTCAGCTACAGCATGTAGGGGGTCCAGCTCCACCCCTAGAACAGAACCAGCCCTCCTGATCACTTTGTCCAGTCTGTTACTGTCTGCTACATTCATGCTGCTGCCTCACAGACCACAGCGTAGAACACTACACTAGCCACCACAGACTCATAGAACATCCTCAGCATGGAGCTGCAGACGTTAAAGGACCTGAGCCTCCTCAGGAAGTACATCCGCCTCTGAGCCTTCTTGTTCACAGCTGAGGAGTTCTTTTTCCAGTACAGTTTATTGTCCAAGTAAACTCCCACTTATACTCTGTCACCACCTCTCCCTTTGTACTCTGTCACCACCTCCATCTCATCCTTTTTATCTTTTTACCTTTTTATTAGTGAGAGGGGTGACAGGACTCCCAGATTTCAACCTTTCTCTTCCAGCAGCGCGGGCTGGATAGTGTTGAATACACTGGAGAAATACACACACACACACACACACACACACACACACACACACACACACACACACACACACACACACACACACACACACGTATATACAAACATAAGCTAGGTTTCTTTTAATGACTACATATCCCATGACCCTCCACAGGAAACACTTCCGCTGTTTTATTGGTATGGACGACTATTACACGGTTATGTTACTACAGTCTACCTAATTTATTCATCGTTTAAAGTCTCAAACTATTTTTTCACTGTAAGATATGTATAAATTTATGTATAAATGTATTTCATACATATGCATCTTCGAAAAAAGTGCCGCGTGACGTCACAAACCTACCCTTGTCGCATTGGCTGCGTCTTCGTTAGGAGTTTTCCCGCGCCGTACAACAACACACCAATCTGTCGGCGTGTAGTGGTAGCAAGCTAGTCTTCTGTCGATGTCTTAGCTGTATTTTACATCAGAGGTGTATTTTTTACTCTGTTACCAAGTCATGCCTGCCGCAGATTATGACTCGGCCAGTCTGCCGGACTTATTGCCGCTGTACTACCGACGGCTCTTCCCTTTCTCCCTGTATTATCGCTGGCTAAACTATGGAGGGGGTGAGTGTCAGCTGGCCTACAAGGACAACATATGTTGATGTTAGCGAGGCAATCGCCTGGAGCTCTTCTTAAACGTATTTATTGTATGAATTATGTAGATTATAGATGTTTGTATGCCGTTCTTCGGGGTTGCCAGTTTTGCTTCTACATCCCCTGAATATAGTTATAAGAGCATTTCTCTTTCGTAGATCTGTTTAACTAGACTTTCATTGTATCCGGGTGTCGACTAGCAACATAGAGTAGTTGGCAAAAGAGAAGACTAATATGTGCTTTGCTCTATAATCTCAGTACAGAAGAACTACTTCCAGAACCGAGAGTTCTCGTTTACGCTCAAAGATGACATCTATGTCCGCTACCAGTCTTTCAGCACGCAGAACGAGCTGGAAAAGGAAATGCAGAAGATGAACCCTTATAAGATCGATATAGGGGCTGTATACAGTCATAGGGTAAGATGTCATGCTGCTACTATTTGCACTATTGCAAGACCATATGCCACAACTTCTGTTTGAGAAATTTAAAGAAACCTATTTTTTCATTGGTTCGTTTGTCACCCACAGCCAAATCAACACAACACCGTGAAGTCAGGAACTTTCCAGGCCCTGGAGAAGGAACTGGTGTTTGATATTGATATGACAGATTATGATGATGTCAGAAGCTGTTGCAGGTAAAATGTATGCTGTTGAGTAGATGCAAGCAATCACTTTCCTCCACGTCCACTGACCTTGTAGTTGAGAACATCCCAACAGTCACATCCTTGAGATTTGACATTATGCAAACTTGTATTTTAGTCAAGCAGACATTTGCTCAAAGTGCTGGACCCTGATGACCATTGCTATTCGTGTCCTAGATAGAGCTCTTCGAGGTTTGTCATTGATTTGTCTTTTGTCAAACATTTTGCATGTTTTTTGTCTTCCTTGTGGCAACAGGAGTGAAGCATTTATCTGATTTCATTGTATTTTTTTAGAGGATTTTGGCTTCCAGCACCTTTTGTGGGTTTATTCTGGCAGAAGAGGAGTGCATTGCTGGGTGTGTGATGAAGGCGCCAGGAAGTTGTCTGTAGCTGCGCGCTCAGCTGTGGCAGAATATCTTAGCCTGGTGAAGGTATCAGTGTTTTGGTTTTATTTTTAACTATCACTGCCCTTCTCTTTTTATGAAAAAATGTTGTTTCTTTTGTTGGTCATGTTATTATAGGGTGGTGAGGAGACAGTGAAGAAAGTCATACTAACAGATCCAATTCATCCTTTTATCAGGTAAGCGTCTAAATATTTGCTTTAGTCAGGTTGAGGGTGTAATGGTGGTTTGTGAGTTAGTGCCCATTGTCCCATTGTAATTAGTCTTTCTTCCATGTATTTTTTTTTTACAGAGAGTCTTTGTCACTAGTGGAGAAATACTTTCCCAAGTATGCACTACAGGAACAGGATATATTGGGTCAGAAGGAATCTGTTGACAAAGTGCTGTCACTCGTGCCAGAAGATATCCTTTAATGTTTAATGTATTCAGCCCATTGAGCTGCATCTTTTTTTTTCAATTCAAGTCATTCAAGGAATAATAGTAAAAGTAAGAAGTGAACTTGACCTTAACTCTGCTGTTACATGTCAGAAAAACCTTACAGCAGGACTTCCAAAATGAAAGGAAACCAGAGACTCGATGGAAAATTCTTAAGGATCAAGCTAGTAGGAAACAGGTTGGTCATTCTGCTTGTTCTAATTGATAGGGTTTACATAATGCAGTGAAAATGTTTAGAGACAAATGTTTTTCATAACTATGATGCAATTTTCTTCATTCAGAACACCACCAAGAAGGGCAAACACTTTGAGAAAGAAATCATGCTGCAGTATTGTTACCCACGACTTGACGTAAATGTCAGTAAAGGTGTGAACCATTTGTTGAAGAGCCCCTTTAGTGTCCACCCAAAAACAGGACGTATTTCGGTTCCCATAGACATAAAAGAATTGGAAACATTTGATCCCTTCTCCGTGCCCACAATCAGGTAATCAAAAACGTAATATCATGTGCTCTGTTGTTTTTTTTAAGTTGTTTTTGTAACTTTTATTTTATTTATTTTTGGCCAGCCTGATCTGTGAGGAGCTGGACCGGCCCAGGACAGAAGAGGAGGATGTGAAATCTGAGGAAGTCAAGGAAAACGAGGTGGATGCAGCAGAGAACAGAAAAATAAGAGGTGTGATTTTGATATTCTATTCTCAAAATTCTAAAAAGACCAACTCTGGAATGCTAAAAGTTCAAAAATACAAACACACCTCTAATTTTAATGTCCATTTCTTTAAAGATTACAAAAGAACCAGTCTAGCAAAGTATGTGCGA
Source organism: Betta splendens (assembly GCF_900634795.4). Taxonomy (NCBI): domain Eukaryota; kingdom Metazoa; phylum Chordata; class Actinopteri; order Anabantiformes; family Osphronemidae; genus Betta; species Betta splendens. The sequence continues at coordinate 15,900,505 of NC_040887.2, read as the reverse complement.
TACTTTGATCAGTTTCTGGATGCAATGGCTCGTTCATGGAAAGGCGAACTTCTTAAAAAGAGTGGTACGATGAAGTTTTTAATGGTTTAAGAGAAGATAGTAACACTAAAGCGTGATATTAATATTTATATGATTTTATTAATTAACTTATTTTCTTATAGATCTTCAGAAAGAATTTTGAATTGGACCAATGACCACAAAGTGACAGCGGCATCAAAAATGGTTTGGTTAATGACACAAACTTTCCTGTTTTGTGGGGGCTTTGTATTGTGGAAAACTGCTGCTTAAAAGTCATGATTTCATTTAATTCTGATTAACTTTCTGATAGCTTTATGAAACTAACAATATGTTCAAGTCAGTTTTATATAGTATGCTGTTATGAGTACAAAGTCAACTTTTATATTGTTTAATTGTTTCTTTTTTTTTGTGAATGTACAGTCATTTATAAAAATAAATTTAGCATTCCTATAATCTTCTAGTCTATGGTAAGTTATTGTAAACTGTTTGTCTGAACACCAAGCAGTTTGATGTGGCAAAAACAGGTAAAAACAATGAAATCTATATTTGGTAAAATCTTGTGAAATTCTAACTGCTATTCACTTTAGCGAACCATGCTAAACCATGCCAACTTTGAATAAACTAGTCTTTTCTTTACCAGTTTTTAGGTACTGCCAATACACATTGGTGTCTGTAACTTGTTCTTCTGGGAATAGTAAATAATTAAAAAAAAGTGTAGGGGATGCAAACTAGCTTTATGTATATACAGTACATCATTGTGCCACAGAACATATCCTTACATTTCTCTGTATGCAGTAATGGAAAAATAAATACATACGTACACAAGTACAAATTTAAGTTTGTTTGTTTTTATTTGTGAAGCATATAGAATTTTTTATACCTGAATAAACCTAAAATGTAATTAGATCTGCATACAAGTCATAAGCCTAATTTAACAATATTACATTACATTTCTTTATTTGTGTACTTCATGGGAAAAAGTATGTGATGGGGAAGGTGTTTGAATAAATGAGATATAACAATTCTATAACACTGCGTGGATTTAAAAGAAAAAAAAATTAGGCTAATCCCTAATCAGTGACTCAGGTTTCACGTAGTTCATCTGATATATTGCAGTCTCATGTACTATACACACTAATGGAATAAGATTTTATAGGTTTATTGGAAGGAGGTAAGCACGGTTGGACAATGCACCTGGAAAATGTATTGTTTTTATAATTTATTGTAATCTTTGTAATATAGTGTAACTCAAAATCACCATATTTCCATAAGAACCCAAGTCTCTGTAGCAGATGTTGCTTAATCGGTGATTCAAATGCTTCAAAGCCACTGAACCATTTTACTTTATTTTAAGGTGTGCATTGCTTTTTCCACACACTAATATCTGGTATAGGATAAATATCCACAATAAATAGATTAGTAAGTTAGATATTCATAATTGCTTCCTAATTACTTTCTAATTCAGATTATGATTATTGAAGTCATTTGTGAAAATATAGAAACATTTCTGGATAGAGTGTGCTTGAACTTTCAAGCACACTTTACATCTGATATGTTACATTTTAGACTGATTGACTTTACTGCACTACTGTACATGCATTTGGCAGCTATAGCAACATGTTACTGTATTAAATTTCTACCAAAACGTTGAGTTATCATTAAGTTTTTTTAAATGTAAATTTTGCATATCAATAAAGTAAAACATAGTTTCAACTGTAAAGTTCTTTTGACTGAATCTGTTCTGGCTTGTCTATTTTTTATTAACTAAAACAGACCAACATTAACAGATTAGATTATTTCCATGGCACAAATTCATATTATTTTGTATTATGTGCCTTCAGTAGTTGACTTTCATGATGCACAATCAGTAAAGAAACACAACATTGTGATATTATATTTTATTATCAATATTTTGACTGACTGCGCTTTTAAAGTGACCCGGAAGAGGAAAGTCAGGTAGTGGAGCGGATATTACCCTGAAACCGGGGTCAGAAGTTCTCTCTGACAGCCATCTTGGATATAACGTCCTGAATTGGTGAGTGTCTCTGTTGATAATCCAACATCATCCAGCAATTTTTCACATTTCTTCGTTTACAGCACATACTTCCCCTGCTTATTTAAAGTCTTGACATTGTACCTTAGCAATTATTACCCCCCTGTAGTTTCTGGGTCCAATGATAATGCAGTGTTGTGTCGCTGAGTACCGGTTCAAAATGGGGGAACATGACTACTAGTATATACTAGCGACCCATCAGGGCCGCAGTAAGCCGTTATGAGGTTTAAATATCTGACAGCCAGCTGGACACGTTCACAAGGCTGGGTTAGAATAAAGGATGATGGTGGACTTAGTGACTTACATTTATTTCAGCCCCTTTGGGCTTGGTTTAAATGGGAGCTAATGTAAGCTAATAGTAGCTTCATCGCAGGCGAAAGCATGGGCTGAGCTGCCTGTTAGTCCGGTTACAACAACTGCAACCAGTGAAGGAAATCTCTGTGCAAACAGTGATCAGGTGTTAGAAAGCCTTTAAATTTACTTACGTAGTTGCTTCATACAATAATTGAAATTCAAAAGTCTTCAATTCAAATGTTTTCTTAAATTTGTTTATAATTAGTTTACGGATTTAATATTTGCTGGTGGTATACCGATTAATCACGTGCAGGTTTAATGAAATTCGAAGGTCCTTTTGTAATAGTAGCTCAGGTATGTTGATTATAGTGTGTGTTGGTGGGCTAAACAGCATGAGACTTGATGAGATGTTAATGTTTGGCACAGCAATAAGTAGTTTAGCAAGCGTTTGTATGTCATGTATGTATGTTTGTATATGTCACCAAATGTATAGTCTGTGTTTTTTTTTTCTTTTCTTTTCGCTCACTCTGCCTCTGAAATGCTGAATATGCTGTTTACAAGGCTGGACTGTCGGTGGCCAGCTGTCCAGGGCCATCCTCAGTATTACAGTCAAGCATGTCTAAATGTGTAGGATTTCAAGAGTTAATGTAAACTAATAGGCTGCCTTCTAACTTTTTTATCTCACCAGCAACCATGCCTGGTGAAGCCACAGAAACTGTCCCAGTTACCGAGCAAGAGATGCAGCAGCCTCAAGTAGAAACTGGTTCGTATGAATTAAAAGCACACATAATACTGTATAACGAGTGGGTTCTGGAGCTCAAAGATGAGGTGATTCAATCCTCAAACTGTTGACTGGAAGTAGCTTTGTTCAAGAAGTTGATTCAGCTGGCTGGACACTGAGTTGAGTGGATGTAACAGGTGACAGCCAGTTTGAACAGGATAATCTGACTGCTGCAATAGGAGTAATCCAGAACCCATCGTTTCAATTTACATAAACTCACAATAGCATGCATTGACTTGATTTGACAACTATGGCACACAGTGCATGGTGTTCAGTGTGTTTCATCATTGCCATTTTCAGTGGACAGCAGCTTGAGCCTGCTTAAAAGCACGATAGTTGAAGTGACAGACTTGTAAACTATGAAACAAGGTCAATCAGAATATTTATAAAATCTACCTTAAATTTCACATAGTTAAATGAGCTCCTTTGGCCACCTATAACAAAATGGCAGTAAATTCTAACTTTTCAAGAGTTCTACAGTTGCATGAGTTATTTTTTTTCCTAATAGTTTGAACCTGTGCATCTGTGCTTTTATCTGCTAACTGTCTCTCTTAAGTGGGTGGAGGTGCCAGTTGATGGGTGGGGCATGACACACACTCACGGTCTTATTCCTGCAACCTCTGGTTCTCTACCAGAGCCCTGGGAGTTTGCAGGTCCTTTGCAGTATCATAGCTCTACCTAGGACTCCACTCTTCTGGACATAGATCTCAGATGTTGTTCCTGAGATCTGTTGCTTGGGAGCTTGGGAGTTACAGCCCGTAGTGTTTCTATTGCCACGGGTACCACTTGTGCCCTCACCCTCCACATCTTCTCTATCTCTTCTTTCAGCCAGATCTTTTCATGCTCCTTCTTCCTGATGTTGCCATCAGTACAACCTTGTTCTCTTGTTTGTCCACCACTACTATGTTGGGTTGGTTGGCCATTACAAGTTTGGCAGTCTGTATCTGGAAGTCCCGCAGATCTTAGCTCTGTCATTCTCAACAACCTTTTGGAGGTGTGTCCTATTTGGACTTTGGGACGTCCAGCCTGTATTCAGCACAGATGTTCCTGTATACTGCCAGCAACTTGGGTATGGCGTTCTATATATGCCCATCTTGCGTCTTGTCATGAAGCTTAGGTTGCGTGCGTGGGGAGTAGGTGTGGAAAGCTTACAGTACAAAAAGAATGCTTTGGAAAAAAAGTGTTACACCTTTTTATGTAAATTAACAAAATGCAGTGAATAAACAAGGCAAATCAATATTTGGTGTTAGTACCTTTTGCCTTCAACACAGCAGCAATTCTTCAAGGTTCACTTGCACACACAGTTTTTGAAGGAACTCTTGATGATCCTGATCCTGATGATCATTAGCACCTGTTTGGTATAATTGGTTGATCATACTAATATATATATATAAAATATCCTACAAAATCCTTCACTTTGTGCACCTAGAAGCATTGATGCTTGTTTGGCAGAAAGTGATAACAGCAAGTATTGATATGATTTAAATTTGTGTTTTTGTTCTTTTACGAAAATAAGTGTTAAACACTTCCAGCTTTGTCACACCTGAAACTGTGTGTGTGTGTGGGGGGGGGCACTATTTGAGTGCATATGATTTTTTTCTGTTTACATTGGTAAATCTGGAGTAAGTCTTCAAACTGCAGAGTTTGCTCAGTTCCTTTTTTTCATAAGCACAGTTCTTTGCACAAAGCAAATAAAACTGCTTCAACAACTTTTATATTTTTTTTATTCTTTTTTTTTTTATTTTTTTTTATCAACTCCAGGACTATTGAATGCTTCTTCTCATCCTAGTTGTTTAGACAGTTAACAGAGGAATCCTACCGGAGAATCTGAAGAAACTTTCTTCGTGTCAAGATATTAGCTCTCCAGAATAAACTAGCATTCAGACAAGTATAGATCAAGTAAATGTTGTAGCTTTAAAATGCAGTGAGCTAGGGGCTACTGCTGACCCACCAGTGACTTAATGTGGTTTACCAGCTCCTGAAAAGTCTGTGCTTGCTGCTGAGGCTCTAACTCGGGTGTGAAACTGCGGTCCTCGGGGGGTGGTGTTCCTGCTGGTTTTCTTCCTGCTGATTATTTTCAACAGGCGTGTCAGTTGGCTTCTCCAGCTGCTGATTGGCTTTACGCACCTGATCAAGGTAATCAGCAGGCTCTGGGGAAGGCAGAGTTGGAACATGTATAGTCAGGTTGACCCAACCTGACTATGTTTTGACTGTTGTAGGAAACTGGAGAAACACTGCATGGACATGGGAAGAACCTGTAAACTTCACAGACTCCCGGGTTCCTTCTGCCTGGGGAGGCTAAAAACTGTAATTTTAATGCTGCTATTTGCACCACCTGTACCTTTTTTTTGATGTATAGAAATTTTGATTGGTTAAAGGGATTCTTCACTAAAGTTGTTATAAAAATTTGGAAATTTTATTTGCCAAAGTGTCACTTTTTTTTATATTGATGGTCTATACAACAATAGGTGACCGACTGAAATATTGAATTATTGAATTGGTATTAGACCTGCTCCCATCCACTCAAAGCTAATGAGCATCTTGACACTCAAGTCGTATCTCGGGTGCCGGTTCTTGGCTCCTTGTGGGCGCTTTTGACTTTAGCATCTTTGTCCTGAGGAAGGTACAGAGAAAACCAGGAAGCACTAGTTGTAGTCTGAGCGCACACAAAAAGTTGCCATGGCAGTTGAGTATGACATGTTTTACGTCATCTTCACCTGCCCTAGTGACTTTATGCGGAGGAATAAATGATTTGTTTTGCATAGACATTGTGGAGGAATGTGGAGTGTCCCTTCATTCCTAAATACTACTCATGTTTTTTGGTCAACCCCCCACTGAAAATTGGTGTGTTTTTTTTGTTTTTTTTTTTTAAGTTCTTATCAGTGCCCTATGCAGACAATAGTGTATCCTGATCTAGTGAAATAGATGTGCTTATGTGATCTGCTTTGTAAAATTATGTTTTTCTCTTCACCCTAAGTGCATCGTGATAGACTGGTTTTCTGTGTGGGTAACTGGTGGCATGTACTAAGCATTTTGAGTGTTGTATTGCAAGTCAAGTGTTAGGCAGGTGTGTCCTTTTCCTAAACATAAATAATTTGGCTTTTGATGGTTTAACCCGCATGAGTAATACAACAGTCCCCATCAAATTTGTAAAGAATCTTTTTTTATTCAGCTACACCTCCCGCCAAAGCTACCTCCCAGCAACCTCAGGCTAAGCCAAAAGGCAAAGATGGCAAGAATGTGCAGGCTTCCTCTGCCCCAAAGGCTGTCCCTGGTAGAAGAAAAGGCTCCTCCATGTCTGCCTCCTCATCCTCTCCCACTTCTCCAAAATCTAATCCTGTCTCTACTCCCCTGTCTCCTGTGCCATCTCCACTGGCTTCCTCACCTGGCAACCTCTCTGCTAATCAGGCTAAAGGCTCAAACCCTAAAGTTATCAAAGCTGGCAAACAAGGAAAGGTTAAGAAAGGAGAGACATTTTTGCCTCCACCTGGGGAGAGCAAGGTCACAAAAGCAAATGAAAATCTTGTAGAAGCCAAGCTGATCAAAAATAAAGCTGGAGCTAAACCAGCCTCCGCTGAACCAATGGCCTCACAAGCAGAAACAACTCCAGTTGCAGCACCAGCTGCTTTTAAAGTTACCTCAAAGGCTGCTGTAGAAGCCCCAGTCTCCTTTTCAGATGCGCTTGCATCTAGTCCAGTTAGATCTGTTGATGTTAAAGCTGCTCCTGTAAGTGCAGCTGATGATGATCTCCCTCCACTTATTCCACCTGTAAAACCAGTATCTTTATCCCCTCTTGAAAAGGATACAAAATCTGCAACTGTTGTAGCTGAGAATGTTAAACCTGATCCCATTGAAGCTGCTAAAACTCTTCCCAAAGCCAAGCCTGAAGCTGTTAAACCGGCATCCTCACCAAACGTTGAGACTGTTAAATCAGTACCTCAAAATAAAACTCCTGCTGAGACTATCAAGCCACCTGCTCAGGATAAACCTGCTAAAAAGGCGTCTCAGACTACAGTTGAGACTGTTAAAGCAGTACCTCAAAATAAAACTGCTCCTGGTGAGGCTATCAAGCCACATTCTGAGGATAAACCTGCAAAAAAGGTGTCTCAGAATACAGTTGAGACTGTTAAAGCAGTACCTCAAAATAAAACTGCTCCCGGTGAGGCTATCAAGCCACATTCTGAGGATAAACCTGCAAAAAAGGTGTCTCAGAATACAGTTGAGACTGTTAAAGCAGTACCTCAAAATAAACCTGCTTCTGGTGAAACTATCAAGCCACCTGCCCAGGATAAATCTAAAAAAGGAGCTCCAGCCACCATTGAGCCTGTTAAAACTGTTCCCAAAGCCAAGCCTGCAGCTGTTAAACCAGCACCCCCACCCAATGTTGAGGCTGTTGAATCAGTACCCCTAAACAAACCTGCTTCTGGTGAGGCTATCAAGCCACCTGCCCAAGTTAAATCTGCTAAGAAAGTGGCTCCAGCCACTGAGGCTGATAAAGCAGTACAACATGAACTATCCCCAATTGAGGCCATCAAGCCACCCACTCAGGATAAATCTGCTAAAAAAGTGTCTCAAACCACAGTTGAGGCTGTTAAAGCAGTACCTCAAAATAAACCTGCTCCTGGTGAGGCTTTCAAGCCACCTGCCCAGGATAAACCTGCTAAGGATGTGCCTCCAGCAACAATTGAGGCCATAAATGCAGTACCAGCAAGCAAACCTGCTTCCACTGAGGCCAGACCTCCTCTGAATCAAAATGCCAAACCTGTGGCCAACAAGAGTGCTAAACAGATTGATGACACTAAAGTTGATATTGTTAAGCCTGGTACAGAAGTAAAAGCTGCTACTGATGTCAAGCCTGCAGCAGGTCCTAAACAAGCAGCTGCTGAGGTAACTAAGCCAGCCCTAGTTATGGGTTCCAAGCCAGAAACAAAGGCCAAATTGTTGGAGGCTAAGGCAGAACCTCCTGTGGCTTCTAAGCCTTCACCTGCTCCCATTGAGCCTGCTGTTCCTGCTCCAGCACCTCGTAAACTCACATTTGCTGAGGCAGTTGCAAAGCCTGCTCCTGTTAAACCTGAGGTTGAGAGTATCAATACCACTCCTCCTGAACCAGTCTCATCACCCAAACCTGCCCCAGCTCCTGTTAAAACCCCAACCAAAGCGGAGCCTGTGATCAACAATGAGGGTATTTCCTACTTTCTTTCCTCTTGTGTCATCTGTTTTTTTTTTTTTTGTTATTCCCAGCTATTCCAGCATTCTGGAACGTGATTAACTTTTCAAGTCAAGTACAAATTTGATTTTAAAATGCAGTCTTGTTTTTGAAACAGTCACTTGTGTAATTTTTATCAGCTTTCATACAGTTAGGTGTGTCTTCTGTATGGGGAAAGTCTCAGGCTCTATTTGCAGACTGAACAGTAGTTTGGATTTTTGTAAATTGTTTAGATATTTATCCCACAATTATCGAGATACATTTAACGTCTTTGTGTAAAAAGAATTTTCATTTTTCTACCTTTCGATGTCTTTTGTAGGATCTGGCACAGAGTCGGATAGTGATGAGTCTGTCCCCGAGCTAGAAGAACAGGATTCTACACAGACACAGCAGGCTCAGGTGAGACCTGAACAGTGATTGCATCTGGGTTATTGGTAACATCCTAAGATGTTGTCTTTGCCTCTTCGGTGATGAGTTACACAGTGACTTTCGTTCTTCTGAGCATGCTGAAGCCAAACTTTCTTTGCTGAGAAGAGAAACTGTTGTAACTGCCATTACATCTATAGTCACTTAGATTAAATTTGAAATTAATGTCATTCTTGTTGTTTAGCTTGCAGCAGCAGCTGAGATAGATGAAGAACCTGTCAGCAAAGCCAAACAGAGCCGTAGTGAAAAAAAAGCAAGAAAGGTAAAAATCACATTTGTAAGCTTTTAAATGTACATTAGGGGATATTTTTAACCAAAATTAAATTGATGTGAACTTTCCTTTTCTTCCAGGCTATGTCAAAGCTTGGTCTCAGGCAGGTAACTGGAGTCACCAGGGTAACAATTCGCAAGTCTAAGAACATCTTGTTTGTCATCACCAAACCAGATGTCTACAAGAGTCCTGCATCAGACACATACATTGTCTTTGGAGAAGCTAAGGTAATCAGCAAAATACATGTTTGTACCCAAATACATGTTATTGTTACTTTGGGGTTTTTCAAAATACTAATTTGGCATTTTAATCTTCTTCTTAGATTGAAGATCTTTCTCAACAAGCTCAGCTGGCTGCTGCAGAAAAATTCAAGGTACCGGGAGAAACTGTGTCAAACATCCAGGAAAACACGCAGACGCCAACAGTACAGGAGGAGAGCGAAGAAGAGGAGGTCAGACTGTTTAATTCAAGTGAAGATTACATGAACTAATTTGTTGATCTTTCATGATTGAATGGCTAACAAAAAATGTTTCATAGGTTGATGAGACTGGCGTTGAGGTGAAAGACATTGAACTCGTCATGTCGCAAGCCAATGTGTCGCGGGCGAAGGCTGTACGTGCCCTGAAAAACAACAATAACGACATTGTCAATGCTATTATGGTAAGATATATATATATATATTTTTTTTTTTTTAGGGGCTTTTTTTTATGCTAGTCAACTGTTTAGTCTTGTTGTCATTTAAGCTCTGTTCAGATTTCTGGTGATAAGTATGCATGGCCAACTCATTAATGTCTTTTTGTTTGTCTCTTTGTTGTTCTGAGCTTACTAAAACCAACGATTTTGTCCTGACAAGAAGACTGCTTAAAACTTTGTTACATCTAAAGATTTGTTAACAAACATTTTGTTTCCTTTGCAGGAATTGACAATGTAATGGAACCCTGTCAACAAAGGGGTGAAGAAAGGTTGCTGATTTGATTTGAGCTTGTTTGTACAATTTATACCCAGGATGGAAATAAAGTTGTGGCTTGAAAAAATTAAATATGAATCTTTTTGGCTTCCTTGGGAAATGGGATTTGGTCCTAAACTGTTGAAGGTGTTGCCTGACACTCTACTCCTCTGAAGTCCAATGCTGCTTTCTAAACCACAGAAAATATTAGCTGGCCTAAAGAGGTATTCTTAACCACGTACTGGTTTTCATCACTTATATTAAGGTCATTGACATGGACCTTTTTTTTAAAGTTAATTTCTGGTTTATTGCTCCCCTATTCTGTGTTGGCCTATAACACTTTTTTGCATTTACATGTAAATTACCTATTAAGTAAGCTAATTTTCCTAAATAATAATCTGAATATATAGATAACTATATGGAATAAGTATTTTTGGTATCAAAGTCCATGTGATACTGAAAATATATTTTGCTTAAATAAACAATGTACAATGTGTACACTATATATAATGTGTATTATTATGAAGCTTGAGTATTAAGAGGCATGTCAGCCCATCTTCCACTTGACCACAGGTGCTGGACAAAATCTAACCATGTGTAAAGACTCTGGTGGTCTGGTAAAATAATAAAAAACTTGTTGATCCCACAACGGGGAAATTAAGTTGTTGCATCAGCTATAAAACAAAACAATGACGAGTGTGCGAAAATGTTTTACAAATACTGTACACTGTCTAGAATGTCTGGATTTATCTCAGCTTATTTAATAAAAAATACTTAAGATGTTTGTTTCTACACTTGTAACTTTCCTACAGTTATCTGTAAATAGCTTTCAATAACACGTAAAAAATAGTTAAATGTATTGTTATAGAAAACATTAGATAATAAAAAAGGGGAAAATTGTAATTAACGTGCTATGTGTTGAATCTGATTAGTTACTATTTATTTATCAACTGGTGTCCTCCCGGGTTAAAATATAATGAACTTTTGTCGGAAGGGCGCCATGTTTCCGTCTGAAGGGAGGTCCTGCTCGCTGTGGCTAAAGGCTCTAGAAACGTCTACTACTCCAGTTGCGTCAGTACGGCCATGCTTATCGCAGGATACGCAAAAAGATCCGCAGCATTGTAGTCCGCCGAACAGAGGCGTCTTCATTGGTTGTGTGTGGGCAGCGTTTTCTTTTTACAGGCATTATTAGTATTTTACAAGACACTTCGCCTCGGAAACACCGTCCCGCTTCACGTCTAGACATGTAAGTTGTGAAAAGTTTGATTCTAGAGCAAAGGCAAAGTCGATAGCGAGCGCTAGCTAGCGTTAGCTGCCTGACAACATGCTTTTGTAAAGGCGGGAGGTTGGCCTTGCCGCTGAACTGTAAGCTTACGAGAAGTTTGTAGCTACCTAAAAGCTTTACAAATACAATGAAATCTAACGCTGGACAGTCCTAGGCATTATAAAACCGGATCCACAGCTATAGCTGCATTTTGAGCCGGTATGAGTCAGGTGCACCGCATGGCTTAACACACTGCCTAGCTTAACGTTAGCGTGGCTAGTAGTGCTCTTTCAATTTCTAAATGTTCAGTAGCATCAGATCTGCATCACAAAAGCCGATAATTAGCGTTGTAAAGGGAAACGGAACCGTGAATAACCAAGACCTTTCATTTATCAGCTTGATGCTAAAGTTATCAAGGTGTTCAGCAACGTTTACCTTTTTGTTTTTAAGGAATTAATTGACTCTACCTGGTCCACAGCTATGTGTAAGACGATTTAGCGTAAGCTACGTAATAAGTCCATCTCTTAAATGGTCAACAATCTCAGAAGTGAGAAAATTATCTACCACCCCTGTAGTTTCAATGAAAACATGGCATCAGTAAAGGAAGAGTCGCCATAGCTACACTGAACTGGAGAGCTGCTGCTCACGGTGTCATCATTGTTATAGTGAGGTAGAGCAGAACAAACACACTTATTTAAAGTAAGTCATCTACCAGTCATTTTATTCATTTGGTTTTGTCATCTTGTCTGACTTTACATGTAAAGACCATGCTATAGATACCACACAGTCACTGGATTTGAGTCTTTTGGTCTGTATAAAATTAGCAACATTTTATTCACCTGTGCATTTATGTTTGGTAATGAAGATGAAAAAGAAGGTGCTAGTGCTACACAAAGAAGGATCTGGACTGAGGAAGAAGGACTGATCCAAAGCATGTTGTTAAATTAACCTTCGTCCTGCAGAAATGTTGCCTTGGATATAGGATTCCATTTTGTAACTCAATGCTCTTGTGTAACTTGAAGCTGCTGTTCTTTTTACTAGTTTGTGTGTTGTTGATTGCATGTCTTCTGTTTTTCCTAGGCATCCAGCAACTGCCAAGTGGTACGACAGGAGGGACTCTGTGTTTATAGAGTTTTGCATAGCAGACAGCAAAGATGTTAAAGTTAATTTTGATAAAACAAAGTGTGGTTTCAGGTATGTTTGCCTCGTTATAGCCGACCACTAACACGTAAAAAGTTATGAATTTATTGTTTTTTTTTACACTTCCTTGAAACTTTCTGAAATTACATAAAACCTTTTAGATTTATTGATCAGTTTCATCCTGAGCTATTTCTGATGCTTTAACAATTTAAACATCTTCAGTGGTTTTTGTGATCAAAATAAAAATGTGCTTGAAACACTTAGTGGATGGAGAGTGGATGAGGGCAAGTATTGGATGGACATTTGGGCAATTTGAGCAGCATATCCCTCAGCCATTTTTTTTTTTAGTATAGAAGTGCGGCACAAGGGGATGAAATGATGGAATGCAACTCATCTTGTCTTTTTTTTTTTTTTTTTTACACAGTTGTCTTGGAGGAACTGACAATGTCAAACATGAGAATGAAATAGACCTTTTTGACGCTATTGATGAGAATGTAAGTTGTATTGTAAAAATTGTTTTGACTGTGTTGGTATTGAAAAACTACACTATGTACATAATACAATTTGAAATGTTTTGACACATTTATTCTTCATCCCAGGAATCCAAACATAAACGTACAGATCGCTCAGTATTGTGCTATTTACGAAAAGCACAGCCAGGGAAGGCATGGCCGAGGCTAACAAAAGAAAAGGCTAAGGTCAGTAACACACACACACACACACACACACACACACACACACACACACACACACACACACACACACACAGACAGGGTAAGTACATGCAAACATTAAGGGAATCTAAAATAATAAAATACTAGAATTAACTATTCTATGTCTGGCGTAAGCAATAGTGATTTTGTTTTCACAGCTGAGTTGGCTCAGTGTCGATTTTAACAACTGGAAAGACTGGGAGGACGACTCAGATGAGGAAATGGGCAACTTCGATCAGTTCTCAGATGTAAATCTAAAAAATCTACAATTTTTTTTAAGTTGTAAAAGTAATACAATGTGTTTAACACTATGGGTTTAACATTACAGATGATGAACAACATGGGAGGTGAAGATGACCTACCTGATCTAGATGGTGCAGATGATGTAAGACACCCCACCCTAAATTAATTTCTAGGCAACTAAGCAATTACACTACACGATGCCAATGCCATGTACCCTTGTGTCTTTTAGGATGAGTCTGCAGATAGCGATGATGAGAGTAAGTGTTAATGAATCTATAAGAACTCGGATGAAGATTACATTTGAGTGCCTTTTTTTGTGCCCTGTCCGGCAGTTCAACAAGCAACATGTATTGGGCTGAAAGTCATATTGTGATGGACATGGAGTGCTTTTTGTTGGATTAATGCTTTATTTTTGCCGCTCTTTTTCAGAAATGCCAGATTTGGAATAGAATACCATACAACTCTGGAAAGAAAATGGATAACAGAGGGCAAGAAGAAAATTAACAAATATATATCTTGAAATTGAAGGCAGTGACAAACTGTACATCATGTCAGTAGCCATATTTAAATCCATAGCCTCAGCTCCAAACTCTTGACGAATCAGTTCACTGAAGGTTGATATGCATGGTATTGTACAGAGCAGCTATCTCCACTTCCATTTGCTGTACTGCACCTTTGGGGTATCTTATTTTATTGTTAAATATTACAACTAAGCACATGTCTTTTTGTTTTTCCTTTCTGAAAAGTATAGTGTATAGTTGTCCTCAGCTGAACAATAGGTTTTAAGATATTTACAATTTGTTTGCAAACAGATTGTGAATTAAAATGATTAGAGACTTATTCCCAAGGATGTGGTTTTAAGTTTGAGAACACTAGCCGTGTACATCTGAAGAACTTTGCATTGACTGATTAGGTTCCTCCAAAAACTACCATGTGGCGTAAATTAGATATGCAGGCAACCATTCTTTGTTTTCGTAGCATACTGTTTCAGTGTTTCCCTTACTACTTGTTTAATGTTTAGAATATTCTGAGATCATTAGAGCACTATTTAAATATTGCCTAAATGAATTCCAGTTAATATCAATAACGGTTTCTCTTCATACCCACCTAACATGCACTCTCGTGTTACACTGCAAAAGCTAGGTGAAATGTGCAGCTGATAAGGAGCTTGAAGCTTGGTTGGACCTCAGCGTTATGTGGTTTGTTGCTATTATCTAGGTTCTTTCCATTTGTTCATGTAGAATAAAGCCTCCCCTGGTGATGAGGTGTCAGAATGATACAGCAACATGTAATGACCAAATTATATTTGCACTGTCAATAAAATCTAAGGGGATACAATGTTGAATTACAGTGGAAATTCTTTTTTTTTATTGTCTGCATCTTTCTAATAAACTGTTTAAGAATCACTTGAAATGCCAATGTGTGTTTACTAAATATATTTAGATCTGCCAATTAAATGTATTGGTATTCATTTGGGTCCTTGCTGTAGTTTAAAATGTGCAAATAAAAGCTAATTTGTAAAGTATGGTTGCTGGTTTGCTAATAAACTGGGCTGTTGTAAATTCAGTAGTTATGTTTCATATTCCCATAAACAGCATCATCTAGTTTAAAACCTCTAAATTAAATGTGGCCCTGTCATGCACAGATTCACATTTTAAGTAGCTCAATTTGTTATATATTATAGAAGTAACACAGTATTGTTAACTTCAGTACTTCTATAATTTATCAGGATTGTAATTTACATTATAGTTTGGATCGGCGCTAGGACCCAGATGCATCCAGGCTTCTTGCGGAATATTAGCATACTTCCTCAATTTCCTCACTGTCATTCCCTAGAAGAGTATACAGCATTAATTTCCTGTCTTACATTGAGGCACATTAAAATAAAAGCGTTTAGGCTGGCAGTTGTTTCGCACTTTAAAGCATGAGGCTGTTTTGGAGCATGCAGGCCTTGTAATTGAAACTGGCTTCATCAACAATACCTGGCCGAGAAAAAAAAACTTACATCATAAAAAGATACACATAGCACATAATTATATATTTAACTTAGTCCTATTTCTACATTTGATTGAATTGTTCAGTATCTATCTTATCAGTTTTATTTGTGATAAGGTGTAAAAGTTGACGCTCAACATGTAGACCTTAAGTTCACTGAAAGTAGTGAAACTCATGTAACTAAACTAGTATCCATGTGTGGCACTGTGTTGGACCGGTCCAGGATGTACACCGCCTCCGGCGCAACGACTGTTGGCTCCAGCACCAGCACACACCTATGGGAATAAGCACTTAGGATACTGAGCAAATGTATTTTGACAGACAGCAGTGTAGTTTAATTTGTCTTGTGTTTAGCCCCCCAGCCCCCAACACCCCCCCCCTGTCCCAACCGCTAGATGGCGCTGTTCTGCACATAGTTAACTTTGTGGGCTCAGTTATCAGTTGCTATAAATTTATTTGCTGGGCGACTTCCTTGATACACTAAACTCCTGTATTTTCCTCACCTTTCTTTCTTTTACCCAACAACAACTCACTACTGCATTGCATTAACATGTCATAACTATGTGGTTAGTTTGTTTATTGCTGCTGTTGTTCTACTTTTGTGGCTTGTTCTTTTATTTCGTCCCCGCTATGACAGATGGCTGCTCATCCTGAGCCCAGTTCTGCTGGACTTTTCTTCAAGAGAGATTTTCCTCTCCACCGTTCCTGGTGCTGCCTTGTATTGTTGGGTTACAATACATGCCTTGATTTGTGTGGTTTTCTATATAATGTATTGTAGCTGTACGTTTGGTTGGTAAGGTCATGACCTTTAAAAACACCCTAAAATGAATTTAATGTTATATAAATCATGACTGCATGAATTTAAACTCCGTTAGTATACATTAGTATACATTTTACCCACAGTATTCAATAGTGATTACTAACCAGCTAATATGTGCTTAAGTTTTCATACGCTCCACAGCAAGAGAGCCCTTTTCTGTTTTCAGAAAGAAATGTTTTTCAATTAGAGCAATCAAAAATGAAATATTTTGTTTAGAAATTATTATTAAAGGATAAAATGTATCCATACATTGTATAAAACAGTTACTTTACTCCTATATGATAGATGTATATATTTTACCTGTACATTGTTGGAAATTATGTTGTAACCATGTGCGAGCAGTTCATGCTAATACGCACGTTTAATTTACCGCACGAGATGCACATTTTATCAGTATTCCTAGTTGGTATTTTCTTGTGAAGTTTCACGACGTAACGAACCGGATGTGTATATCAGTTATTGTTGGTTTATTGACACTGCTCGCTCTGTTCTGTGATCATGGCTGCACTGGACCACACCAGCCATGTTTGCTAATTTAAAACCCAAAGGTTAGGGAATAGTTGTTTATTATTTATCGCTGTGCCATCCTCACCCGCTTGTTCGCTAAGACCAAGGTTTAGAAGCATATGCGCCTTCGAAACGCAAGGACTGAAAGGTTGGAGAGTTTTTAGTAAAATAGCGAAACTTTTGGTGGTGTGGGAGGATGATGCTCCGCAAAAATTGTGTGTGCGTGCAGCGTAAACAATGTAACTTCATCTGCCTGCTAGCTAACGTTAGCCCATGAACAAAAGGCAGCACGCCTCCATCTGTTAACAAGTGAGTTAATCTTAATCAGTACCCAAGACCGGTTGGTGTTTATTTTCACCGGAGGTGTCCTCAATTGCTGATGGGCATCAAGGATCCAACCCAGCGTGGCTGCAGTACCTGCTACCTGGCTATTAAGTTAGCTAACATCGCATCTTGAGTGCCGCACTTAACGCTAACTAAACGTTAAGGATGCTATCAGTTAGCTATCTTGCTAGCGTGTGATCGCTAGGTTGTATTGTGATGCTTTAGCTAAATAACCTTGGAACACAATCGAGAAATACTTTTTTGTCTGTTGTTTCAGGCTCACGTATTACGCCTGATTAATTTTGCCGTGAGTTGATCGTACATCTTACGTCAACGGTAGCAATTGTAGTTGCAACTAGCATCGCTTTTCGGTGAATTGTTCGGTTTGATAATTGAGCTAGCATCACTTGGCTAACGCGATGGCTGCTTTTGCCAACGGCCTTGTTGAATTCGGAAATCAAGTATCCGTAGAAGAGTGCTTTGTATCACGGTGCTATGAGGTGTTAAACTGCTAATCGTGCGGCAACAGTTCGTCGGGCCTCAGAGTGAATTATTCTCTCTAATCCCTCGGTTGTTAAACCATCGGCTCTTGCTTCTTGCTCGCCTGTCTGGGCCCTTCGTTAGCTATATTATCACGGCAGACTAAGGAGGCTGTGCTCACGTTAGCAGCGCCCCATCAGCGGCAATGATGAGCTTCGATCGAAATATTCCGGTTGTCCATTACAGCTCACCGGGGCCTTGGCGTCGGCTGCTGCGGGCTGCGACATTTTGACGGTGGTTGTTTGGGGTGAAATGGTGCTGTGACCATCTGCCGCTGCCAGAAATCATATAATCTATGTAATTTACCGAGGAAATAGCACGCATTACCCTGCATCGGCCCAACTGCATGGAAAATAAATGATGAAAATGAATTAAATAATACGCTCGTCGGTGGTGTATGTAGTACTCATGCTACCAGAACCTGTTTAGTTACACTTTAGCGACAATATACGTTTAGCATTGCTGTACATTTGCTTACATGTTTCTGTCTGTTATTGTTTTCAGATGGAGTCAAATAATCATTTCAACTATGGCACCCACTCCTCGCCAAACTCAGGAATGAAACTCTCCTCAGGGGATTCTCTTTATACGAATGGGTCCTCCATGAGTTTCCCTCAGCAGGGGAAGAGTGAGTTCTTTTTTTTACTGCTCTTTTTCAAAGTTGAGTTTTGTACAGTACCAAACTTTACACTAGTTTCTGTTACAGCACCAAGTCAAAGACTGCATTCATTACCAGTGCAGACAAAGTTTCTACTTTGAGTAATGTTCTTTTTTCTAACAGATATAAACGGTGAAATGAATGTGAATGGTGCCACTACTGTACTCGGGTCCGGCGTTGCTGATTCTCAACCACCAATGGCTCCATACCCTCACATGAGCAACCACCACCAGAGCAGCATGGGCTATGACTACTTATGGGGAGGACACCCACAGTATGGTCCAGCTATGTCCACCTCACCTGGGCATGGGATGCACCAGAAGCAGCCTGTACCTGGAATGGGGCAGCCTCAGACACAGCACCACTTCCAGGGTCATGGACAATACCAACTCAATGGTGGTATTGAAAGCAGCCACCAAGCCCCTGTGGCAGGCCCACCAAACATGCCTCTTACTGGTCAATATTGGAACAGGGGGAACCCTGGCCCACAGCAGATAGGATATAATTCTCACAGCATGTATGGGACCTACCAGAGTCAGGCACATCCTGGGATTACACCATCCCAGCATCACCAGCAACAGCCCTTGCAACCTTCTCCACATCCACCGTCACAGCAGCACCTCCAGCCTCACCGTCATCCATCCCACCACCACCACCAGCAGCAGCAGCATTATGGCATGATGCCTAATGGGATGCCCTATTACCAGCATCAGCCCCAGCCATCTCCAGAACAGCAGCAGCCTCAGCCCCAAGGCCAGACTCCGATGATGTCCCCAGCTAGCCAAAATTTCACTCCTCCACGTGGCAGCCCACAGAACCACAGCTTAGCTAAAGGGAGCACTAGCAGCCCTCACTCTGTGGGGATGTCCACAACACAAGTGATGTCACCGTTAAAAATGCAAGAGAGTGGATCACCCAAGAGCCACAACAGAGAACGGAGCCCCCATTCTAGTAATATAGGAATGTCCTCTGCCATGCAAGGTGACCAATTTATATTTGTAAATATGTGAAGAAACATTATTTATTATTAGTATTAGCATTTTGTTGCAGTTTGATTGGCGTAATAGATGTTTTCAGATTGAATCGTTTGTTTTGAGATTAGCCACCACTGTGTCTACATAATATTTCCTCATATAGAACAAACTGTTCTTTACTTAACATTTCCTCCTTTTAACATCACCCACGGGGTGATATTAGTCTAGTCAAATGGGTTTGTTCCTCTTTAACCTAGAGTCACAGAGTGCTGTGTTTATTGTATATGCACGAAGGCTAGACAAAGCTTCTCATTAACTGAAGATATGCTACTCCAGATATGCAATAAGCGTTTATAACAAAAAATCATTAACCAGCTACAAAACGAAGATTTGTTTTTGTTTAGACTTCTTGGATATAAATTTAAAAAATTAATTTGGCAGATTAATTTCTACCTTTTTTTTTTTCACGTCCAGACTAATACCTGCCAGTACTTGATGATGAGTCAAACTTTAACCAGCAGGTGCCACTGTAACCTTTTTTTCCCATTGACCAACATTTAGGAGAGTAAATTTTGTCTGCTTTTTAAATTATAATTTTTCTTTTCTCAACGTTGACAGTGTGACAGTGACCATCAGGTGTCATACAACAACCTTTTACTAGTATTTTATGTATTGCTATTGACTGTTGATTTTCTGTTTTTATTCAGGGCAGACAAATGAAAATGTTAAAGAAGTGGACACAACATTTAATGGCAGCGAAAAGACACCTGTTGCCCAGAGGTTAGCCAAAACTGATTACCATCCTAAACCTGCTGCGGCTCATCTGGGACCAGCACTTGATTGTCGGCCTCATTTTGACCAGCCACCAGCTCAACCTCCAGAAATCTCTTCCCCTGTCAGACATAAACCTGGTAGTACACCCACCAAGTCTGTGTCATCTCGTCTTGCTGTATCCACGTCACCTGCAACGGTGTCACCATCTTTCACCAAGACTTCTGGAGCTCCTGTCGTCTCTGGATCTCCAACTTCTGCATCTGTGCCTCCAGTGCTGTTGTCACCCAATGCAGAATCCAGTCCACATCCCAAAGCACCTTCTGCTTCAACTCCTGATACTCCTCCCAGGGTTTCGTCGCCTCATCCAGTGGGGCAGGGCCTCAGGCCTGCTACTTCTGCTGTCACTCAGAAATCACCTGCTAGAGCCATGCATACTTCAGTGGAGTCATCTTATCCTTCTGCATCTTTGCTACCCGATGGTGTGTACAAACCTATCATGGGTTCCTCTAGCCTTTCAGTGTCTTCCACTTCTGGATCATCTCTTTTGTCAATATCAGGATCTTTGACCTCAACACCACCTGGATCATGTTTATCAAAACCTGCATCTCCCAAACCTCCATCAGGAACTCTTTCAGCTGACAGTAGACCTTGTGAACCAGCATCTTCGCCCCAGCGCGAGACATACACCCCTTCTGCTGCTAACTCTGGTCTTTCCACTGCTGCTGCAGCATTATCACCATCTGAAGCAGTGAACTTTCCCTCCTTAGCAGCCTATGAACGTCCCACTGTCCGAACTCAGTCTGCCCTACCTCTTCTAACCACTGAAGCCTCCAAGACTGCATCTGTGTCTGCTCCTTCTGCCTTTGTGTTTGTGCCTCCTGTAATGGGTACATCTTGTGGAGGAATCCAGAGTCTTGACTCTGAGCGTCATTCTCATGACACCAGTCCTCAGCAGGCACTAAAACTGTCCCCTAAGCCAGAGCAACACTCTCAAAGTGAGGATAGGATGGAATTAGGTTTTAAAAGAAATGGGAAACCAGAAGAACACCTCCATCACATTGCTTCAGACGTGACTCATAAATTGGCTGCTTTAGATCAAAAGTCTATGAATGAAGCAACAGACCTTAAAAGGCACCACATGCAGACCAGTGCCATTTGTGAAGCAGAGGAACACCAGGTGGAGCAAAATCAATTGACAAGGTCCTCCTCAGCATCACAGTATACCAGTCATTGTGCTGATAAGGAAGGCTTGGATAACTCTTTGCTTAGTACAACATGTGACACGCCTTCTGGAATGGAAGCCAGCTCTGTCCGGAAAAAGACAGAACAGGAGCCATCTACTATAGATAGCAGCTTCAGCGATGACACACTGGACTCCACTAGGGAAACCTCAGAGGCAGACAAAACAAAGAACAGCCGTCCAATTGCTGGGGAATCAATGCTGGAGGCTTCTCTGAGCAACGCCTCCCAGATGGATGAACCCTCTGTTGAGTCAAGTGATATGTCCAGTCCACAGGCATTTATGCAGCCTGGTCATCAAGGTACATTCTTTTAATGATCATGGAATATATTCACACTTAAGTTGATGAGTAGAAGGGCACTTAGTTGTCACTTCTTTGATAATAAATTCAGTTGTTGCTGTTTTCCTCTTAATGCTATTTTTTTTATATCTGCTGACTTCCAATGTCCTTGTTTGCCAAGTAGGTGCTGAAGCAAAGTGGGGGCTCAGAGGACACGATACACCAGACTCAGCTGGACGGATTAGCGTTAAGGCGACTGTTAATGAAACAATGACTCCCCCGAGTTTCAGGATGAGAAGTGAGAACTTTATTGCCTTCAGTACCCCTGCAGAGAGCCCTGCTGTACACCCACTCCAACCTGTCAATGATCAGGTTGTCTCAGCTGCTGAAGGAAATCTGAAGACCCCAGGGAAACCACGCAAACCTCGAGCTCCAAAGGCAATATGGACGAAAACCCAAGGTATTAAACCTTCTAATTTATATAAAAATGCTTGTTTTCAAAAATGTCAACTTTTAGGTAAAACAAATTATCTCTCACTATTTTAAGCTCCTGATGAGGCCCAACGGAAGCCTCGAGTTCGAACCCCGAAATTGGTAAAGACGGATGAAGGTGGCAATAAAGAGGAGGCTGCCAAGGGCAGAAAGAGGAAGAGGTCCCTCAAGGTGGATGGAAAAGAAACCTCAGATGTATCTGGAGATGCTGGACGTGCCACAGAAGAAGAAGTAGATTCTGTCACCGCAACGATCGAAGCTGTTCTGGCCAATGCTTCAGCTATTGATACATCAGTTGAGAAAACCAAGAAGGCAAAAAGGGTCAAGAAACAAGATCAAGAAGGGGACTTAAAAACGAAGAAACAAGATGCAGAAAGAACTGCCGATGATGTTGATGAAAATGACGACGACAGCTCCACTGCAGGTCTTTATGTTCAACATTACATTCCTTGTGGATGCTATAAAAGCTAAAGGGTGCAATTCTCCAATTCTCATTCTTTTTTCAATTATCTTTTTTAAACAGGTGAATCTACCAGGCGCCGAGTTGCCACGGAGGACCAGGTCCAGTTTCCTTTACTGCATGGGTAATTATGTTCCTTAACTGCCTATTAAGGCACTGTACAATACGTTGTCACACTGTATATCAGAATCAATACTGAACACTTTTGTGCATAGTTGGAAGAGGGAGATTCGTGTGAAGAAAATTGAGAACCGCATGAAAGGGGAAACCTGGTATTGGACACCTTGTGGAAGGAGGCTGAAACAATTCCCTGAAATAATTAAGGTACATTTTTCAGCAAACCAATTCACTAAAATCTTTAAATTCAACATCTAATATTTAGGTTCTCAAAATATTGACAGTATGTGTTAAATCTCTCCTGCTATTTACTAATTGCTTTGCTCAGTACTTGAAGAAACACACAGACAGTGTGGTCACCAGAGAACATTTCAGCTTCAGCCCACGCATGCCTGTTGGAGACTTCTACGAAGAGAGGGAAACTCCAGAGGTCTGAATGTTTTGCAGAGTATTGCTCAAGTTGCATTTCAGAAAATTCATTGTCAAGTTGGTGTTTTGGTAACTTATAAAATTAAAAAAATAAAACCTACGGTAGCAAAAATATGGTAGCAATTGATCTTTCTCTAAAATGTTGCAGGGAATGAAGTGGGTTCTCTTGGCTAATGAGGAGATTCCTTCTATGATCATGGCCATCACAGGACGCCGAGGTCGACCTCCCAATCCTGATAAAGAGAAACCCAGAAGAGTTCGCAGCGCGAGGGGAGGACCGGCCCGGCGTCCTGGTAGACCTCCTAAACCCACGATGGTCGACCTCCTTAGCAAAGTTGATGCAAAGCTTTTGAAACGGCTTGAAGCTAAGGGTGAGTAGATGTTTGAGTTTATCATGACACATTTGGTTTAATGCATATGAACAGGCGTGTACTGTGGCTGCCAATCCCCCCTCAGGGGATGTGTCAAAGTGCAGAAAGGTTTCCCAGGGTGGGGTTAATAAAGTTCAATTATCATTATTAACTGCTGCTGATGTCGACCTTATAATATTTGCATACCTTTCTTTTATAGAAGCACTTACTGAGGAGGAAAAGGAGAAACTTGCAAAAATCAAAAAGAAAATGAAGAAAAAGGTATAAAGTCCAGGCTGTTAATATCATGTCATTTATGCTGCTAATACTGCATTTTGATCTTTATTGCTGTTATTTATTATAGGCAAGAATGAAGAAAAGGGAGGATGCCAAGATCAAGAAAATGAGAGAGGAAAAGAAGAAAGGCAAGGTACAGACAAATGCAACACATCAAATGATCGGTTTGCTATATTCTTAGCCTGTTCTCACCACCACTTTGTCTTTATTAGCTTGAGCAAGACGCAAAGGGCCTGGAGGTGAAGACTGAACAAACGGATCTGATGGTTCCAGAAGTCTTACAGTCTGTTCCAGACATCCCACAGTCTCAATCAGTCTCTGCCTTAGAGCCCAAGAAGCCTGGGCGCAGAAGGTCCATCAAGGTGGAAGCTGTTTCTCCAATACAGCAGACAGACGAAGAGAGGATAGCCCAGGGCAAAAGAGTGCTAGGTGCTCGGAGTAAAGCCAAGGCACTGGCGAAAGCTCAAGCAGAGGCTGAGGCCGCCGCTCAGGCCGCGCTGGCAGCTAAGAGGGCAGCAGAGAGGAGACTGCAGGCACAGAGACGTCTGGAAGAACGCAAAAGGCAACAACTTATCACAGAAGAGTTGAAAAAGCCAGCAGAAGACATGTGTCTTACTGACCACAAAGTAAGTTTTAAAGTAAACCCAGATCTCTCAAAATCATGCAGAAGTTATGCCATCACAGTTTCACAATGACCTTTTGAATTTTGTTCTCCAGCCACTTCCAGAGCTGTCGCGTATCCCTGGTGTGGTGCTCTCCGGTACAGCCTTTGCACACTGCCTGGCTGTGGTGGAATTCTTACACGGCTACGGAAAGGTGATTGGTCTCAATATACCCAGTGACATCCCCAGTCTTGCTACGCTGCAAGAGGGCCTCCTAGGCCTGGGTGAGAGCCAAGGAGAGGTCCAGGATCTTCTGATAAAGCTGGTAGAGTCTGTGCTCCATGATCCAGGTCTGCCCTCATATTATCAGGTATTTGGATATTATCTGATGGTCTTGTTGAGAAGATGTTTTAGTTTTGGCGCTCCTATTACCTGAAAAGAATATTATAAAGAGTGGTAAATATTTTCCTCTCCACTTTTCTGTGTAACCTTTCAGTCTGTAAAGATCCTTGGGGAGAAGCTAGTTGAAATGGAGCTGACTCGCAGCACTGTTTCGGAAGTTCTTCGAATCTTTTTGGAATCTCACGGTTATGAGACTGAGGTCTGTAACACGCTGAGGACCAAAACATTTCACGCCCTGCCCCCAGACACGAAGGCAGCCATCCTGGGTTTCCTGGTGGAAGAGCTCAACAGCAGTAACATTGTGATCAGGTGAGACTGAAGCTAGATTTAATGAGAAGCTGCCATTTTTGTTTTCAATTGATATCAGTTTGTGTTAATCTATTAACGTATTCATTCCATGTCAGTGACATTGACAACACGTTGGAAAACATGACAACGTACAGGAAGAACAAGTGGACCATTGAGAGTAAATTGCGCAAGTAAGAGTTTTTGTTTTTTTTACAGAATGGTATTTATTGTTAGTAATTAACTACACACATGCTGATCCTGATTTGTTCCATTCTGACAGACTGAAGGCAGTACTAGCGCGTCGTACAGGACGCTCTGAGGAGGAGCTGTGTTTTGAGGAGCGGCGACGCAGTGCCAGAGTGGCCGAGGAGGAGAACCTCAGTCTGGAGGAGAGCGGTTTAGTGCTGGAGAGAGGCAGCCGTCGCACACGCAAAGAGGAGCCAAAACTGAGCGATGTACGTCTCTTTGCTCACGTTTTCCACAATGACACTCATTACTTACTAGGTTTAATCAAATTTTTTGTTGCAGAGTGAAAGTCCCACCACTGCCAGCATTCCTGAACTTGAAAGGCAGATAGATAAGCTAACTAAGGTAAAACTGCCGATTGTACGGAGACTTGTATGGTTAATACAGTTTTACGGCTCTTTATGAAATACTTTCTCTGTGGATCTTCACAGCGACAAGCATTTTTCCGTAAAAAGCTGCTACAGTCATCTCATTCCATGCGGGCCGTACTACTGGGGCAGGACCGATACCGGCGCAGATACTTGGCCTTACCTCACCTCGGAGGAGTTCTGGTCGAAGGGCCGGAGGAGCTCTTGAGTGAGTCTAAAAATGTATTCAATATAGTTTAAATATTTTAGATACTACAAACCCTTTGGCTGCACATCTTAATCTTATTTTGCTATCATTCGTATCTTGCAGCCTCCGATGATGTCCTTGTAGCTGAAGTGCCAGTCACCTTCCTCAAAAAGGAGCCGAAAGTTGAGAGGACCTCCGTGCCTACCACACCCACTCCCACTCTACCGTCCTCGCCTTCTTCTGCTACCCAAATCCAGGCCCAGGCCTTGTCACCAGATGAGGACCCCCTTCCAGGCACTGCATCCCTCATGAGCAGGCAGAGAGGACGTGGCCGCCCCCGAAAAATCAAACCAGAAGTAGAGCTCCACCTACGCACAGCAAGGATCCGTCGCCGGCGCAGAAGTAGTGTCCGATCGGCCAGTGATGACGGACCGGGATCACCAAACAGTAGCACACAAGACCTCACGCAGGCTGCTTTCCAGAACTGGCTTAGCCAGTCTCAGGAAGCACTGAGTAATAGCACATGCTCAGCAGCAGGGGAAACACCGGAGGGCAATCGGCCAGAGGAGAGCGTGAAGGAGATGGCAGAGAAACAGGGACAGTGGTTCAACTTGCTCCCCAAACAACCGTGTGACGATAATTCTCTTACTGAGCCTCAGGCACCCGCCTCCCCCAGCTCCCCCCCTAAACTCCATCCTCAGATCTCAAGTGCGCTGCCCACATTTGCAGCTCCACTCCTGCAGGTTTGCTTCAACAATCGATACAGATGTATTGTATTATAACAGCGCACTTAAAGTATTTCTAATTATGCATTAATAAATAATGTCTCCCCAGCCTGATCCACTCCTGCCAGACTTGACCTCAGCCGACTCTGTGACCCCAGCAGCTTCACAGGACATTCCTCCGTCACCCTCTTTGTCTTCTGTTCCTACTGTTGGTGCACCATGTGGCTCACCTGCGCCCCCAGAACCCCCACAGCTTCTTCCAGCACCCGTTCCTTCTGTTCCTCCGGCTCCAACCACCCCCGCGAGGCCTGCTCGTAGGCGGAGAAGGGGCAGCAGAGGCAGCAGTCCTGCGCGCAGAGGGCCACGAGGAGCTGCAGCCAAGCGCCGCGGCCGCCCTCCAAACTCTGTGTTTCAGGAGCTCGAGCAGCAGTACTTCACACAACTGGTGGTCAAGCCCATTCCTGCATGTAAGTAGTGGCTGCCTAAAAACGGGGCACAGATACTGAAATGTATTTGTTTTATCTTTAATTTTATCTAGCTGTGGTAGCAGTTAAAAGCGTTTATTTATTATAGTTTCATAGTTTTATATTAATAAACTAAAGCAAATCAGAGCAGATATAGGAGTTCTGACTTCCTGCTCCTCACCTTGTGACTTATAGAAATGTACATTTGGGGAAAGTCTGTCCTCCTGCTTTTTTTTATAGCAGTCTCTTTTGTAATTCAAATGTCTCCAGCAATGGTGCGTGGCTGGTGGTGGATCAAGGACCCAGAGGAACTGTATGACACCTTACAAGCCCTCCACCCAAGAGGCATCAGGGAGAAAGTGTTGCATAAGCATTTGGCCAAACACATCGAAAGCTTAGCTGAGATGTCCACCAAACCCATTGATGGTTAGTGTTAATAGTGAGCAAGTTTTATCATACATTTAAATCTTCAAGTTGCCCTTGTTGTTTCTAACTGTCTTTTTTTTCTGGCTAGACCCATTATTTAATCTAAAGTTAGAGGATAAAGACGTGCTGATAGAGGCCCTGCAGCAGCCATGGCAAGTACAGGAGAAGGCCATAGAGACTGACATCAGTGCTCTGCAGTGGGTGGAGGACCTGGAGCAGCGTGTTGTTGCGGCTGACCTTCATCTGAAAGTGAGAAGCACCTCTGTCCTGCATCAGTGTCTGCAATCAAATCTGTACATGCAACATGGAAGCAACTGATTATCTATGTCTCTTATTCATCTCCAGGCGCCTCCTCAGAATGCAGTGAATGACACTGAATCTAACACAGAGACACTAATGGCAGAATTCCAGGTAATATTTAAACCCCTAAAGAAATTTGCTGAATGAATGAAAACCTTCAGCAAAAATAATGTGTATGACCTATTGTAATTTAATGTTCCCCTGTCTTCACTTTGCTCATTTTACAGCCCTACACAATCCCAGACTCAGACTCCACACGGGATGACCTCCAGTACTACGAACACGACACCGATCCTCGTGATGACTGGATTGTGCGGACTAAGAAGGAGTGGTCCGGCCTGCCTCGTATTGCTACGCACCCCCTGGATCTGGCCGTGCTGCGACTAGCCAACCTTGAACGAAACATTGAGAGACGCTACCTGAAGGAACCACTATGGAATCCGTCTGAAGTCATGCGTCTCGCTCCTCTCACCCCAACACCAGGAGAAGAGCATCCCATGGATGTCATAAGGTGAGGATAACCGTTTGAATTAGGGGGGCAGGGATTTTGTTTGTGTATATATTTTTGTACTAATTTCTCTGTTTCTCAGTCTGGAAAGTGAAATCACGTCCCGAATGCGAACATGGCGACAGGCTCTAGATCGCTGCCGCAGTGCACCCCAGCTCTGTCTGTGTCTGCTGCAGCTTGAGAAGGCTATTGCTTGGGAGAAATCTGTGACTAAAGTGGTTAGTAAGAGTTTGTTCTTTAGCTGCAGGTCTTTTGTTTACTTTGTCTTTTTTTATTGAGTGTTTCTCATCTTTGATATCTATTTGCAGACATGCCAGGTTTGCAGGAAGGGAGACAATGACGAATGCCTGTTGCTGTGTGACAGCTGTGATCGCGGTTGTCACATGTACTGCCTACGGCCCAAAATCACTCAGGTGCCAGATGGAGACTGGTTTTGTCCAACCTGTGTTGCCAAGGTAAGCAAACAACCTTGATCACAGCATTTTTCCCCTCTTTTTCTTTCTTCTCTAGTTATTGTTTCTCGTACATTTGTTATCAATGTCTTTTATTTCCTGTCCTTTCAGGAGGAAGATGATACAGTGCGCCTGACCAAAACAAGGACCCGGGTGAAAAAACGAAGATATGAAGATGACAGTTCGGAAGATGAAACGACGCCGAGGCGCAGTGGGGGCATGGCAACACGAAACAAGGATTCAGTAGCAGTGTCCTCGTCTTCTCGTTACTCTGGAGAAGGAAGTGGCACAAAACGTCGTCGCATGACAACACGCAACCAGCCTGACCTCACTTTCTGCGAGTGAGTCCTGCCTTTTACACCTGTTAAGCTATTAATATATTAATTAAACTTTCTGTGAATTTTAGGTTCATACAAATGCACACATTGGAGTACATTCAGTCTAACTGTATTTTCCTTCCTGCCAGGATCATTCTTATGGAGATGGAGGCTCATGCAGATGCCTGGCCGTTTCTTGAGCCTGTCAACCCCCGTCTGGTGCCAGGCTACCGCCGTATTATCAAGAACCCCATGGACTTCCTGACAATGAGAGAGAGGCTGCTGCAAGGAGGGTAAGAGCAGATCCTGTCATATATTTGATTATTTGATTCTATAAACATTTCAGGGTTGCACTGTAAATATGGTAGTTATTACATCATCCATTTCTGTCTCCCGTGTTGCGTCTCAGATACTGCAGCTGTGAAGAGTTTGCGGCTGATGCTCAGCTTGTCTTTAACAACTGTGAGCTATTTAACGAGGACACGTCAGAGGTGGGGATGGCTGGACACTCCATGAGACGCTTCTTTGAGAGTCGCTGGGAGGAGTTCTATTCGGAGTTCTGTAAGGACAAATAGAGCTCTAGGACGTTCCCCCTGATGGTGGGGCTGTGGACTGTTGGTGCTTTCACCGTCTGAGTCACGCTCTCTCTCTCTCCCTCTCTCCATTACTACTTAGACTGGAGGCTGGGGGTTCCAGCCCTCTGTGTTCTCTCATGTATAGGTATATATGTATAGATTTGGGCTATTTGTCTGTTATTGTTCCCTCTACCGGCCTGAATCGTTTTGAGGCCCTCAGCTGTACGGGTGCTAACTTCTATCGAGACCCCATCGCAGAAACTGAGAACACATCTTCCTTCACGTTTCTTTCCACTGTTCATTTGCATTCTCCTGTTACATCTTTCACAAGCCCTGTGTCATGCCCGGCTGTGGAGAGATGACACGGACTCCCAGCGTGAGTGGTTCACTCTCAGACTTGTACTGAAGGCCCATCACACTATTGCAGCCTAACTGCTGCATACTGGACCTGCTTAGCACCACTTGGCAACCAAATGGATCAAAACTCTTTATAGAGCTTGGGCCATTTCTTACCTGTTCAATGGAAATGTAATGTAATGTGGTCTTATGCCTAGAAGTAATTTTTTTGCTCAATATATTTTTATTATATATTCTATATAAATATATATACAGATTACAATAGCTGGGATTATTTAATAGCAATAGCTTGTAGTGACTGTGTACAGGTTACCGTATAGAGATGTTTAGATGATTTATGAAAAGGCCAGTTAAACTAAAAGGAATCTGTCTTTGGACTGTCACAAGTAGACGCTGTGTAACTTACACTTTTCTTGCACGCACACATATTTCACTTATACACACACAACATACACATGGTTACACACACACACACACACACACACACACACCTTCTGCTGCTTTGTGAAAGACACTGGTTTCAAAAACTGGAGGGTTTGTACTATTAGTTGATTTGGGCTTGAGTCTTCTATTACCACATCCCGATTGGAAAGAGTTCATATTTAGACGTTTACAATTGATGTCAAAACTTCAAACATCACTGTAATATTGAAGTGGTTCATTTAAACACTCTTGTTAGAAAACACACAGCTTACAATTGAGTGTTGCTGCTATGAATTCAGAATTGGCCAGCTGTTCTGTGTTGAGAAGTTTCTTGTCTTTCACTTTGACCTGAAGAAAAGATGTAATGGTGGTTTTGTGCGAGGTTGAAATCCTCTAATTTTAAAGTCTACAGTTGCAAAGGAGCTCTGATAATGAAGTACTTGGCACATTCCTGCCTAGTTTTCTGTCTTACATTCCCTTTTACTGATTTTATTTTTCCGTGCAGTACGAGGGCCATTGTACGACGTTCGGTGGCTTGGTTAGTGTGCTTCGAAAGCATCAGGATAACTCCACAGTTTGGGTTTTATTTAAACTTGTTTCTTACACTGAAAAGTAAAGTTTAATGTTCCTTATTACAGTGAAAGGGACACGTTTCCTTTTTTTTTTTTTTTTTTTTCCAAAAAAGAAAAAAAACATGAAAACCAAAATGTGGTGTTAAGTGAATTTTTAATAATGTACAGTTTTGGTGACTTTAAATTTGTTCCTTTATATTTTTAGGACCAATTCATCATTTTTAAGAGGAGGTATAAGACTCCATTGTATTAAGGTGATGTAACACGTGTGCATCTGTAGAATGTACTGTGAGTTGAATAAAAACCACATCTAGTAGAAAGTATAGTTACTGCAGCTTCAGTTTTTTCTACTCTGGGGCCATTGTTTTTTGTAGGATTTTCATCAATTGCTTAAAAAAATGAAATGATTGAAAGTAAATGAATTATTGGTACTACAACTTGTTTAAATCCGGAGTATAGGAGGGGAAAAACTTTGAATTTTTACCTTTTTAAACTGGAAAAATAACTCTCAAATGAAATTTAATTAAAGATATGGTCAAGATTCCCCCAAAAGGTTTACACAACCTGCTTCAGTTATGCCTCTATTAAACATTGACCAGTCAGTGATGATCTGGTGAATTGTTTGCTCAAAGTTCTGCAACTACCTGTAGAGTCCTTTCTGAAGGCACATGTTCCCGGGAACATCCTGCCACCGCTCACAGCTGCTCTTCAGGACTCACCTCGCACTGTTATGCGCCAAACTGCAATCTACATGCACATGGTATAAAATGCATCAATCTAGGCCACAGAACACATTTCATTTGTGGCATTCCTTTTGCTCTGTGTTGCTCTCTCAAACTCCTTAGCTGGCACTTTCTGTGTGTAAAATTGTGTCATTGTCAGCACTCTGTGCAACGAGGGTTCAAAACTCCCCACGCCAGCGGGTTTCAGTGTTCCCCCGCCCTTCCTGTACCACACAATTAGGCTTATCCCCACAAAAGAGGGGATAACAGTTTCACAGTTGTCGTGGAGAGGAGTGGGTAATCCACAGTATGATGGGGCCACCATTAACCCGCTGCACCCCAACCAACCAACCAGTTCATTCTGGACTCAGATTGCCAGAAAAAGGCCAGTGGTGCCATTACATCCACTGCCTCCATGCTGCGTTGCATACAAGAAATGAAACAAACAAAGCATTTTTGTACAAGCAACAGCTCAGTTGTTGACATTTCCAGATGTAAAGTTTATGTCCAGTTTTGAGTTAAATTGAGGAATTCTGTACCTTCTGCTAAATGCCCTGTGCTCGTGTAAAATCAAAGAGTGAAAAGGAAAAGCATGCACAAAACAGCAGCATCACAATAGCCTCTATGGCAACAGCATCATCAAAGAGTTTGTCCCCATGGTGATCAGAGCGGCACATCATTACTAGGTTGTAGGGTAAAAAAGGAGAGTGGCAGGACATCATATTTAAAGTCTTTTGGTATTATCAACAGAGAGAGTGCTGTTTTGGAAATGCTCCTTGTTTCTCTTCTACACCAGGAGGAAGAAATATGTCTATCTTATGTTTATGTGGCACTGAAATACAATGAATGAGTGGTTAGATATATTCATGAAGTAGATGTGCTCACACCAATGAGGCTGGATGAAAGACAAGGGAAATGTAACCAGTTTTGTGTTAATATGAACTGGACCTGCGCAAAGGTTAACTGTGCCATGCATTGAATAGCATGAAAAATCATGTTTAAAATTCTTGTATTGAGTAATGTTTGTGCGCACACAAGGTCTGGGGTTCAGGATGAGGAGAGAGAGAGAGGATAAGGGAGGAGGCTGCTCACATCAAAGGCTCTACAAGTTAATGAGGGACCTAGCAGAGAGTCTGGAGCAGCTCCACACCCACATACACAAACTGAGAAACAGCAAAAAAACAACAGCACCAGAAAGCAACAAAGAAAAAAACACAGGACAACATTCTCGCTGAGTTTGAGATGATGTGGCGTGAGGTAAGCATGTTAATCTGCTGCACCACTGTTCAATCTGTCGTGGCTTTCATTTGTGTGAATCACATTAAGAAATCGCTCTAAACAGAAATCATTTGAGTTTTAACAACATTGCTTCCACCAATGGGTGTTTGTGTATTTGTAGTTTTTATGACTTTACACCTTTCGGGCAAAAGCATGTTTTTGGATCAAATGATTATGCATTGTTGCATTTGTGGTGAGTTTTGAGGAAGATCACCATTGGTTTTGGGCTAAACGTGTTCTTTTCAACCCCCCTCCCCCCCCGGTCCCGAGGAGCTACGCAGTCGGCAGTTTTGGCGCGCCATGCTGGCGGAGCTGCTGGGCACCCTGGTGTTGGTGAGCGCCGTGCTGGGAGCCTGTGTGCCAGGCCACGGGGAGGTCACGGGGGGACCCTTGTACCCCGCGGTGGCCGTGGGTGTGGTAGTTGTTGCAATGGCACACTGTTTTGGGGACGTGAGCGGGGCACAGGTGAACATCTCTTCATTCTCTTTAAATTCATTG
This sequence comes from Betta splendens, assembly GCF_900634795.4. Lineage (NCBI taxonomy): Eukaryota > Metazoa > Chordata > Actinopteri > Anabantiformes > Osphronemidae > Betta > Betta splendens. The sequence goes on along the minus strand of NC_040887.2, from coordinate 15,867,183 downwards.
AAAAAAGTATTTTCTGTGTAATCATTTACCAACAACACAGTGTAAAAAATAAGATATATAGTATTATAATAGTAATATTTGTAAAAGTAATATTCTTGCCCAATTAGTCATATGATAAATATATATGAAAGGCAGGATTCCCACCATAGCAAAGTAGCAGTGACTAAAGATACTTGGAGTGTTAAGTAAAGTGTAAAGTGCTCTCTGCTCAGATGAACCCTGCTGTGACTCTGTCTCTGTTGGCCACGCGGAGGCTGGACGTTCTCAGGGCGCTGGTTTATGTGGCTGCACAGTGTCTGGGGGCCTCTCTGGGGGCCGGGGCCCTCTACTTGGCCCTGCCAGTGAAGGCTACTGCAGATTACTTCGTTAACAGGGTCAGTCCCCGACACGTTGCTGCATCACATCATCACTGGGTGTTCCTGTCGTCCTCGCGCTCTTCTTCCTCTCCTTCTGCCAATTATTTGTGTCCCTCAGGTCCCCTTAGAGTTGAATGCGGCCCAGGCTCTGGGGGTAGAGATGTTGTGCACCTTTCAGTTGGTCTTAACCGTGTTCTCAGTGGAGGAGCAACGACGCAGGGAGAGTCCAGAACCAGGGAACTTGGCCATCGGATTAGCTCACACCGCTGGAGTGCTAATAGGGGTAAGATGAGTTATGTTTGTTGATTTGTGCCCATGTGCCACCTTCACGTTTGCATCACATTCACTCATTATAAAAAACATCTAAGACACCCACACCGGGAACATTAATGTGAAGACATGATTGGATTTCCGGTGAAATGTTGAACATAGGATTACACTAATTGTAAATTTGAATCCTTTAATCTTTCCAACTAAATTAAAACTAAATGTGAATATGTATTTATTTTTTTACAGTAAATAATCTCATTGTTTGTTTGTTTGTTTAGAGTTTGGTCATTTGGTTCTTGCCAGGATTCTGTACAGACTTTGACTCTTTTATATTTTTTTCTTCTAAATACTAATTTCTAATTTCTTAGAATTATTATGTCATTATTATTATTGTGCTATTTCTTCTGTATATATGTCTATATGTCTCTGAGCTGTTGCAACATGGTAATTTCCCCATCACGGAACAAATATAGGTAATAAAGAAAAAAGGTATTCTATACTATTCTATTAAATGACTGATGTGTTTGCTTCTTGTTTGTTACTTCTACATCTGAGGACTAGCACTTGTTTCTAATGTGTTGTTTTCAGGCCAGGTTTTCTGGTGCAAGTATGAATCCCGCACGCTCCTTGGGTCCAGCCATCGTCACTGGCTTCTGGGAAAATCACTGGGTGAGAGAAAGCTACGGTACCTGACACACACGCTGCCCACTTCAAGATACACAACAATAATAAGCTAAACAATAGCATGATTTCATTAATAAATGGATGATTGAACATAAGATGATAAAGCAATATTTATAAATGTGTCAGCATCTCTATGGAGCCCAAGCCACATTCATTCTGATGGAATGAAAACTTGATAGTAAACAGTATTTACATAGCAAACAACCCAAAACATAAATTAAGTTTCATCAGCTCCTCACTGTGACTGTATTGTATCGTAATGCAATGTTTGCAAACAGCATCGAGGTCATAGTAGTCTGATTCAGACCATGAAGCCAAAATAGTTAATAGTGTGGTGTGAAGACTCATAAATACGTGCACTGACTAACACGGCCGTGAAACAAACACATAACCAGGGTAACAATGTGGTTGCTATGAGGTGCACACAACACACGCAGTGTAATTCCAGCAGCCTGGGGAGAATGAAGGAGTTCAGATCAGGATACAGCTGTGCAGAGAATAATGGAAGAATCAGTTTATTATTATGATTTTCTTTCTTGCATTTATTTGTTGAATTAATAAAAAAACATAACCACACTTTCGACCCTACTTTGATGTTGAAATGTGTCTTCTACTGATAATATTATTATCACAGGCAGTCTTGGCCTTCCCAAAAAAGTGCAAGCATTTATCTCATTATAGTTTGGGTTTCCCCACCTGCAGCTTTACTGGATCGGACCGGTGCTTGGTGCCGTTCTAGCTGGAGTGTCCCATGAGTTCTTCTTCGCACGCAGTGCCTCTCGCCAGAAGCTGGTGGCCTGTCTGACCTGCAAGGATATTGAGATTGTGGAGACGGCCAGTATGACAGGGTCCTCGCTGTCCACCGTCACACAGAATGCCCTGAGAGCCAAACAGGCCAACAAACAGGAAAACAACTGAGGCAAAAAGCACATGAAAGCATAACAGCGAGGAGTTGAATATATATAAGCAAAATCTACAAACTGGAAAGTAATTAATGTTTAATTTGACAAAATTTCAGCCCTCTGAATAATTATTGAGTCAATTATAATAAATTATGAAGGTTAACTGCAGCCATTAGAAATACTCTGTGGAGTGAAAAGTATTTATGAGGTTTCTCTAAAACAGCCAAAGTGCAGTTCAAGAGAGAAACTGGAACCAAAAGGTGTTGTTCTTCAGTGTTATTTTTCCTGTTTCCCTTTATGACAAGTCAAAAAGTGTGTCTTTCTCCTCCTCCCGTGTGATTGAGTACAAGCTTTCTGTTCTACGAACCATAGCAAAGGGAACAAAGTGAATGTTATTGATGGTTCTGATGAGGATTATAATGTCTGGAAACTAATATCACACATATTTTAATATATAGCTCTGAGCAGAGACTTTAACAGCTCTGAATATGTGTGTGCTTCTTGCTTATGAATTCAACTTTGGTTTGGAGAAAGGAATGAAATATTTCCACCTTGGCCTCGTGTGGCCTCATGAAATATTTCTGTCCTACATCCTCAAAGCACAGTGAATGTGACACACATGACGCAGAGAGTTACTGTCAAGCCACAGTCCATCCAGTCTTTCAGTGTCATTCCATTAAAGTGATTTCAGCACGTCCTGCAGCAGCATCAGTTTCTGGATGTGAACTGTGAGCGTTATCGTTGCCTGTCATTAGTGTCGCCGTTGTGAGATTCATCATTATTACTTTAACATTTGCACATCATTGGACAAAATAATGAGGCTCATTGAGTATCTGCTGCAAAACACGCCTATGTTGAGCGTTTTAGGGTCCATGCTGTGGTAACCACTGCTTTGAAATGCTGAAGAGACGCTCGCTCTGGGCTGCGCTTCAGTTACGCTCTCAATCAGCCCAACACCGCTCTCATGCCTGCTCCTGTTCGTGACCGTCTCTTCTCAGAGGGCTCCTATTCATACTCAAATTAACCTCCATACCTGTGTAATGGTTCCACAGAAAGAGCGCCCACAGTGGAAACAGGCTTTGTAATGTGAAATGGATCCAACAAGCGTGTGTGGGTGCAGCACAGACAATTAGATCCTTTTTCTACATAAAACCTTTGTTCAAACCTGCATGTTTTATATATGTTGCCATGTTTGTAAAAAATGTAGTGTATTTAGCTATATATTACATTTAAATGTATACACTGACTGTATAATGCACTTTATTATCTGACACATTTCAAATAAAACCTTGCTAGTCATCAATTTAGATGTGTATTTGGCCATTTGTTAACATCTAGTTAGATTCTGTTTAAACAATGTACCTCATTTACATTTTAAGACCCACATATTCAGTTAGAAAGTTAATCTACAAGTACTAGACCACACACACACACACACACACACACACACACACACACAGACACACAGACACAGACACACACACACACACACACACACACACACACACACACACACACACACACACACACACACACACACACACACACACCCCGTAATGATCGTAATGATCCTGTTGTGTCACCGACAGTGGGAATGAATAGCAGTGCCACCAGCTTTTTGCATTGTGTGTGCTTTTCTCCAACATGTATAAAAGGGAGTTAAAACAACCAGCTCAGCAATCTGCATTCATCAACACAACACACACCCCGAGCCCCTCGACTGTGATGCCTCTTGACTGGTCAGCGCTATACCCAGTGGTGTTCTGTAACCCCACTGTCCCACCAATCCCTGTAGCACGACCATGTCTCACCTACCCTCGGCTCGTGCCCACAGGGAACATTCAGGGCTCTGGTACATCGTCCTGTGGCGCACACACAGATAAACACGCACACTTTGCCAGGCACCTTGTAGAAGCCCCTGTCACAACAGATACTGTACACCTTAGGCCCGATAATCCACTGAGATATGAAAATATTTGTTTTTTTTTTCACTTTTCCACTTTTCCGAGTTTCCGCATTGTTATTTTCATGAGCCAGATCCCTCAACTCCTCACGGTGCCACCATTTGGCACCGTCTGTGCAGCCATGCCAGTGAAAGCACTGAGGTCTGAGGTGTGTCAAGTTTAAGTTGAAGTGTTTCCAAGCCCAGGCCTCAACAGTGACCTCTACAATTAGAACGAGCATTTCTATTACAACTCCTAAAACTGCAGTCCACAGAAGAAACCTGACAAACGTTACCGTCTGTTGTAGCCGTAAGCACTGCATGTTCTCCACCAACTGTTGTTTCTCTGACTTAGTTTAATATGTATTTTTGTCTTGGCAGACAATAGTTTCACTGGGTCAGGCATTTCTATGCGCGGGTCAATTTGGCGCTGTTAGCTTTAGGCACTTCCGTCTGGGGCCCCATCTGTATTATCTGCATTTGTGTAGGAGTCTGTGTTTTGTTCATGTCTTGTGCAGTCATGTGTGTTTTGTTGTCCATCAGCATTTGTGTCCACTGAAATGACAGTTATAATATGTCAACAGCTGACATACTCCTGGAAGGAAAGACTCCCCCCTCAGCACCAGCTGCACGGTGAGCTCCATGCTGTCCCTGAGCTCCCTGAGCATAAGACAGGTGCCTTATTCTCTCTACCTTCCACTGCAACTCTTTCATGGAGTTCTACTCTGCTTTGCATTCTTTTCAAATATTTCAAAATTTCTGTTGACCTAGGTTTGTTACAGTGGGCAACAGAAGGGTTAAGTTTGTTTGATTTAGGATGCCCCCCCCGCCCTGGGTGAGAATGGGGATTATGGCGTCACCTGGGGCCCCTCGGGGTGTATTATAAAGCCTCTGTCTGGCCCCCTACCCTCCGTCAGAGAGGCTAAAAGGTTCAGCAGACACTCTGTCTTTCCCTGTCTCTACTAGAAAAACCCCCTTAGCATTGATGCCCACCTCCTCCTGACAACTCATCCTCCACCCACACTCCTACACCATCTCACACCTATGTCTTTGCAACAGGTGGACAGAGGTGGCAAACAAAAGCTGCTAGGTTGACTTCATCAGCCTACTTCATGAATGGTAAACATCCATTGAGTGGATCGATCTGAAGACATTTTCAATCCTGTTTTGTGTTTTTGTTTTTGGTCGGCTGAGTTCGCTGACTGCAAAAGGGACGTCCCCCGTTGGCATTTGAAGCGGACAGACAAGGCACACGTCTACCCGATCCACAGATCTTCTACTGGTGGAAAGCCTCAACAGAACAGTCACCATGTGGGAGTTCCGGTCCATGAATTTTTGGCGAGCGGTCTTCGCAGAGTTCTTTGGTACCATGTTCTTTGTCTTTTTCGGCATGGGCGCCGCCCTGCGCTGGACCACTGGGCCTCACCATGTCCTTCACGTGGCTCTGTGCTTCGGGCTGGCAGCTGCCACTCTCATCCAGTCCATTGGTCACATCAGCGGCGGCCACATCAACCCTGCCGTCACCTTCGCCTACCTAGTTGGCTCACAGATGTCTCTATTCCGTGCTGTTTTCTATATGGTTGCCCAGTGCCTAGGCGCAGTAGCTGGGGCTGCTGTTCTGTACGGGGTCACACCCACCAACATGAGAGGCAACATGGCTCTAAACACAGTAAGTGCCAAATACGGATTTACACTGTAAGCGTAGCTGGTTTAGAAATGTCGAGTTTTAGCTTTAAAGTTCGGTGACTCAGGCTTCAGACCTTCAGGCCTTCTTACGAAAGCGTTGTTCAATCCCTGCAGCTGCAGCCTGGCATGAGCCTGGGAATGGCCACCACTGTGGAGGTCTTCCTCACCATGCAGCTTGTGGTGTGCATTTTCGCTGTGACCGATGAGAGGAGAAACGGACGCCTCGGATCCGCCGCCCTCTCCATTGGCTTCTCCGTCACCATCGGACACCTCATGGGGGTGAGAGTCATAAAAATGCAATCGCAGACGCACCCAGAGCAGAATGCATGATATATAACAAATGCTTTGTGTTTTAGATGTATTATACAGGTGCTGGAATGAACCCTGCTCGATCCTTTGCTCCTGCTGTGCTATTCAGGAACTTCATAAACCACTGGGTAAGCGCTAAATGACAATGATGTGATCCAGCTGGTATCATACTTGACATAACTGGTTAAAGCTAATTTCTGTTGCCGGCAGGTGTACTGGGTTGGCCCCATGATAGGCGGTGCTATGGGTGCCCTTCTATACGATTTCATGCTGTTCCCACGCATGAGGGGTCTGTCTGAGCGCCTGGCCACACTGAAGGGTAGTCGACCCCCCCAGAGCGAGACCCAGCAGGAGACTAGAGGGGAGCCCATCGAGCTGAAGACACAAGCTCTATAAACCTGCCCCTGCCCTATGCTCACGACGGGGCCAAGTGCAGAGGGACAAGGCCCTGAGCGATGCCAGCCCCACCTCCACTGCCCCCTCCCATTATGTCTCAACACACTATCGGACAAAACTAACCCACATACCCACATCTAAACTAACAGCTGATGAGACTTACACATTGCCACTGTACGCACCGATTTGCATATAGTCTTACGACCTTTAACCTCAACACACAAGACTCCGCTAACCCCCCCTAGTCCTCACTCTATTTCCTGAACTGGACACTTTGCTCTTAAGAACAGGGGCTAAAACTTGGACCAGCAGCCACCTGGTCGTCGTCCTCCTCCTCCTGGTTTCAGTTTTCATCTGAAAAAGAAGTGTTGAAACCCTGAAACTTGCTAGGTGACTGGTGGAAGGATGGAGGCATTATGGGCAGAGTGAGCATGAGGTGGGGATGTGGATAAGGAAGGGGAAAAGGCCTGGGGTAGGTGTGGGTAGACTGGAGGGGTTTGACATTTGGGGTTAGGGTAGAGAGGGTGGCACTCTGGGTTTGAAGGCATTTCAGGTTGGGCTAAATCTATTAAAATGGGCATGCTTTTCATTATTCATCTGATTTTATCTCCATTTTGGATTTTTCAGGTTCATTTTCTTTTGTGCAGTTTACACACAGGACGTGGATGTATGATACCTTTAGATTTTACCAGGGTTTCACTATTTTCAATAACTACATTTTATCTGTGAGTTTGTGCTCGTGTGTGCGTGGATAACTCTGCAGTATGTGTGCGTGTGTGTGTGTGTGTGTGTGTGTGTGTGTGTGTGTGTGTGTGTGTGTGTGTGTGTGTGTGTGTGTGTGTGTGTGTGTGTGTGTGAGTGCACGGGAGTGAGTGCGTGCATGTGTATGAACTTGACTGTACAGTATATGTGTGTAGGCGTGAGGTTGCAGACACAGAACTTTTAACTTTGTTTTATTCTCATTACCACGCTTCCGTTTCGTACCATTAACTGTGTTTATTTTGTCACAAGTTTCTAAGACATTATCATATTTTCTCCCCTCATTGTGGTGTTTGCTATATTATTCATTTTTACATAAATCATCTGCTTTTATGTTCTGAACCAGCGTAATCCAAAGGAAATGTTGTATCCCGGACAGTAGGTCACTGCACTCTGCAGATTGGCTGCAGCTCAGCTGACGAGTCTCCTTTTATTATTTGATCTTTACTGGGAGCACAAGGTGTTTCAATAAATTATAATAAAAATAAGCTGTGACAATGTTTGGGGGTCTGTTCATTTTAATGTAGTCTTTGGGATGCAATACATAATATTGGCCAGAAGATGGCGAATATAGCACATGAAACACATCAGAATTATTTATGTATCATAGAAAGCAATAGTTTTCACTTGCTTTAAGGAAAGCAATGTGATCATTGCTTACCTTAGTTTCAGACACAAAGGAAATATAGTGAGTGGACGGCTTGGTTAGGAGAGACAGTATTCTTATCTCCCAGAAACTATTGCTTACGTTTGATAAGAAGCATTAGTCAAAAGTAATTTATCTTTTGGTCTCTGCTGTTCCAATGCATCATGAATGATAAACTTCTGATGATTTCACCTCCAGCACTGAAATGTTTTTTTTAAAGACATGTCTGGTTCACATTTTACAGTCCAGTTCTGGATTGAAAACCAACACTGAACTGATGTATTGTCTTTCTTTTTAAATTTTCACAAAAAATATTTCACGCCACAGACCTGTATAGTTCGTTTCATACTGTCATGCTGGGTCACCACTATCACGATGAACTTGGGTCCTATGTAGTTTATGTCCATTAGATCAAAAATACACCAAAAAGAAAACAAGATGTGTATCAATCCGCAGCTGAAAATAGTCCCTAAAAAGCTACCTGCTCTCATTTGAGAAAGGTTTTCTATAAACTGCAGTCCCCAGGTGATTTAGGAAAATTTCATGTTTCATTTTGTGACACAGAAAAAATATAGAATATCATAACGTTATGCTGTAGGTTTTATAGCATGCTGAAAAGAAATATGCATAGAATTATCTCATTCTATGCATCTTTCTTAGAAACCTAGACTAGAAACCCCAATCTAGAGTAAATCTGATGAACGCTTCTCATCATATTGTTCATATCATCATATCTCTGCAAATTCAGCATTGGGTTAACATTAGCTTCTAATGTAACAGCTGTGTCTCCTAGATATGACCAATAATTACCATAATCAGATCAAACTCAGAAAACAAAGGCATTCTTCGTTTGGAAATGTTGACTTTATTTTGTATATTTGTGTTAAATGTGATGTATGGCTTAGTTTATGATTACTAAGGTGGTGCCACGGCACCAAGAGAGTCCAGCACCATAGCTGAGACCTCTGTCTGTCTTTTTAGCAGGGGAATAAAACAAAGAAACAGCTCTGACCAGTATAATGGTCTGGAGAGAAGCTTGGTCCTGACACTGATGTGTACTGCATTGTTCTGACGCGCTCTCATTTACACATACACAAACAATTACACTCACACATTCAGCAACGACACAATTTCTTGATATGTACTGGCAGACATGACATTTCAGTATCATTGAACTACAACTCTTGACTCACTTTAAAGTTTACAGGTCAAACGTAGCCTAAGAAGTGGGTGCAAGAACTGCATGTGATTACTACTGTATATTAAGTGTTAAAGTCATTCTTTCAGCAATGTTCAATACACCAGTGTTGCCTACCTTATTCATGTCCATTCCTTCTCATCATAATTGCATATTTTGTTTAAGTGTGATTATCATCATGTAATAACCTACCGATGGCAGATTCAAGCAACTACTGTAAATAGAGTTACACAAACACGAGTGACGAACCACAAACTGAGTCAGACATCAAGAGAACGCTCTCTAAGGCTGTAGGCAGAAAGGTAACTTTGATGAAGAGGTAATCAGAACCTGTGTTTCTGAAGGAGGAACTGGCTCGCAGCTTGGCAAATATCCAGCATTCAGCTCCGTGCCTTTGGAGAAACTGCAGCCGTAGCACCATGCCAAATAGACATATTACTTCTTATGTTTACTCATGTGCTCTGCAGCAGTCAGGCCGCCCCCGGCCTCTGCACTGAGGGGTCAGCAGTAAGACAGAAACGTCCACAACTTCACCAGTCATCTTGTTGCAACCTTCACTTCTCCCACGTATGAAAAACATTCAGATCGTATGCTGAGGACAATTTTAATAAAACATTAATTACAACAATAATATAGAAAAAAACAGGAAAGAGAGTGTTTTTCAAAAGCCCTTTTGAATACATAACACTCTCTTCCTGGTTATCCAGTCACATCCTCATGAACCCACAGGTCAGCAGTCACTGTCAGCAGTCACCATCGCATCGGCAGGCTCCACTCGGCTGCTCACTGCATACGGTCAGGCTGGTGCAAAGGGTAGTGGAGGAACGCCTGCGGGGCGGCGGACACGGCGGCGAGTGCGGCCAGCGGGGGGTGGATGACGGCCGGGGGGGTCGGGGGCGCCGTGAGGGGCGCCGTGAGGGCCGCCAGCGGCGTAGCAGGGGGGAAGCCGTAGCCCAGGTACCCAGCAGAGGGCGACGGCGAGGGGGTGTAGGGGTACTGCTCCAGTCCTGTGGGCGCGTACGGGCTGTAGGCAGAGTTGTAGTCCAGGTACGGGGAGGCCAGCGCCGCCGCTGCCCCCGCAGGGCTGAGCTGGGACTGCAGCACCAGGCTCGGCTGGAGGAACGCCTGGGGGTAGACGTACTGCTGGGAGAGCCTGGACACAGAGGAACAAGGGTTAGGAGCAGAGCGTGACCCGAAAACCGAAAACGCTGGTGTTCAGAACGGCAACCAAATGCACGTGATTGTTTAATGAAGCTTGAGGGGTTGTTTGTGTGGCCAACGTCCCAAAAGTCGGACAGATTCACTGTGATGCCATGTATGAACAGAGACACTAAGAGTATATTACATCAGCAAATAAGCAAAATTAGATGTCGATTCGGTGGCTGCACATAGATCTGATCTGATTTCGGAGTCATTTACACTGTCTGCAGCCACGCGCGCTTGTTAGCGGCAAACAGGCGTCAATCAACCAGTCCCCGCCCACCACATTAATAGCTAGATGTAACACTGAGACTCACATCTGTGTGTTCAGAGCTGCCACTCGCTGTATCTGTGTCGAATTTGCTCTTATTATAAGGTGTGAGTGGTAAACACAGTCAATGTGGAACAGCAACAAACAGTCCAACGGTTTCTTCAGTGGCTGCTTCCTTTTCCTAACGCGCTCATATTTTGAAACCACAGTCAAAGGCAGCTTCTTTTTCTTTAGGAGCAATTAGCTCCACTGTTGCTGTTGCCTTAAATAGACCGTTCCCCTGTGTTTAAGCTTAATTAGCACACTGCCCGAGAAATATTCACAAAGCAATTAGAAATAGACTGTATCACCCGGTATATGGCCAGCAAAGTAACAGGAGATTGCTTGTAATCACAATAGGTTGTGCTTTAAAAGCAAACAAAGCCGAGCCTCAGCATGGAGAGTAGTGGACGCTTCATACACACAAACAGGCTGCCACAACCGATGCAGTGTGTGAGCTTGTTGGTACTCCGAGCCCGGGCAATAATGAGAGGGAGAAAGGCGCTCCTCTGTCCTCCTGTATTGAGTCATGCCCTTGCCTGAGGCTGCCTACTTAACCAGAACTGCCTCAGTTACATCTGGCAATAGCAGCAGTGATCATATCAGGAGAACTAGGTTATACCGCTGTGCTCAAACAAACACAACAGGACACGACAGTGTTTAATACTAGCCCCGCCACGATCAGGGCCTAGAGTCAGGGCCATTAACCCGACAGTAACCTTGCGACAGGAGCCCGAACAGGTGATCGGAGCGGCGAGAGGCGGCTTCCTGCTGCTGCTTAGCCGTAAACAGAGCGCGAGCAGGGATCAGGTGTGCTGCCACAACAAACACGGTGTAGGAGCCCACACCCACTCCGCTGTATACACAACACACAGGCACACATGCTAGTTTAAACGGTGTCATACTGAGGAGACACTAATTAATTCTGTTCAAATTCACTTCACTGACTTAATAGTTTCAAAAAAGCTTGAATAAACTCAATTGTATTTCTGGGGAAGAGTTCATGGAAAAACCCAAACCACAATGTTGTTTTTACACTTTAGTGTCTATACAAGTCAATGGGAACTTCATTAAAAGTGATGAGGTCAACACCCGCGTGTGGAGCTCATTCTCATTTGTTGCAGTAGTAGTGAAGGCATCACCAGAGTGATGCAGCTTCACACTCACAGTTATGACGCAGTTGTGAAGGGTGTCATATAATCTGCTAGCTTCTCTTTTTTAAAAAGGGAAGCTCGTTGAATTTATACCTGACTGCATCTGGGTTTGGAGAACTTAGCTGAACCTTGTTCCTTCTCCGAGTTTGGGCCCAGTAAAACATATTGAGTTAGTATGAAATGAAATTCTGCACTGTCATTATTATTATTATCCAGTTCATCAATAATAAAAAATAAACAAATAAATGAAGTCAAAGCAAAGTATAAAACAGCATAAAAGGTGACTTGTTTCAGCTTTATCGCATCAGGGGCACAGCTAATGATTCGCATGGTTGATTTGGCAAGTTTTTATGCCACATGCCCTTCCTAATGCATAAATTACATTTAATTTACAATGCTGCGTGATGAAGTGAGAAAAAACTGTTAATATTTTGTGTAAAGAATCAGATCAGATCCCTTTCCAACTTCCTTTTCCTACTTTTTCCCACCACTGTAAATCACAGAGGACCAGTCAGGTGCCCTGAAAAAGTCAAACTTGCAGAATGATGACATAAAGCGACGCGTGAGGTCAATACAAAGTTAAAAGTAATAATGCCTCCTCCCCACTCCGTGCACCACATCTCCTCCCGCTCACTCCAGCAGTCTCTCAGAGCAGAAGTGCAGTGTCATTCCCACGGCTGTGTGCCGTTGCCTGCACGCACGCGACTGACTGATCCAATGTGACAGCAGCATCGTACGAGACAGAGCTGAGCCTCGCCTTCCTCCTTCTCGTGCTCGGCGTCGTTGCTGGCTGTCAACACATTTATATCTATATCTACATCACACACACACACACACACACACACACACACACACACACACACACACACACACACACACACACACACACACACACACACAAAGCAAGTGTGTGTGTTTCAGTATGGGTGTGTGTGTGGTGGGGGGGCTGCATAGTGTGGCTAATTGGCACAGCTGCATGGGTATATGTTCACCAACACACCCATGGGAGCATCCTAACCTCGCTGCTCCCTCTGGGGTAACTCCCTCACAAACTGCTTCTCCCAAACAGTGGAATAAGACACTGGATGTAGTGAATGGGGGGCTGGGGTCAGGATATTATGAGAAAAGAGTGACAGGAAGGGAGAGATGCTGAGAGGTGAGAGGTCAGCCATCATACCCCTCATGCCTTGGGAGAGCCACTCTTTTAATAGTTTAGACTGAGGGATGTGAGGAGAGTGAGTCAGGCGGAGGCAAACACACACTCACGAAGACGCACACAGATGACCCGCTGTCCTCTCTCAATAAACACACACACGGCTTGAGGGAGGGTGAGAGACGGAAAGGCCGACATCAGCACTGGACACTCAGATCTCATGACAGTGAGCAACAGATGAATTTCAATTTGATTCATCTGAGCAGGAGTTTCACTATCTGGATTTTTTTGGTTGTTACAACTGCGCAATTCACGCCGTGTGTTCAGAACCAAGCACAATAATGGCAGGAGTGTAAAAATCAGCATCGCACAACAATAAAGGCTGAAAACAAAACACCTATGGGGGGAAAATACATCAAATTGTGCCGTTGTTCAATAGTCGAATGAAACAGGGGCTTTTTGTGCTGTGAAGATGTGTTTTTTTTTTTAAATGAGACTTTTCATGCAACACAAGTGACTCTCCTAATTGGGTCCCAGGCTGAGAGGAACACCCACCTGAGGGACCGGCGTCTGCCTAAAGCCCTGACAGACAGTGAGCACAGACCCAGAGACAGACCGTTCAGACGGAGGAGGAGGAAGGGCGGACAAAGAGGAGTCAGAAAAAATGGAGGATGCGACTCAAAGCGATGGCGCCTGCAGGTGCTGTTCACTGATTCTCTCATGTTTCACTGAGGGTTTTCTTTTTTTTTTTATCAATTTCACATACAAAAACAAGCTCAACAATCGGATAAAATCTCCACTGAACCCAGCCACAACTACACCCCACCACAGGTGTGATGCTACGTCTGCGTCTCCTCCCCCACGACTCTTCAACAGGAAGTCCCCCCCCCCCCCCCCACACACACACACAATGTTTAACAGCCTCACCACACATCCATCTCCTTCCGCTCCTCTCTCTCTCTCTCTCTCTCTCTCTCTCTCTTTCTCGCTCGCTCTCACACAAAAGACTAAGGCAAATAAAAAGAATCTCACTTCTGTCGAGCAGCCACGCCAACGCTGGGTGCTGGAGGAATAACAGCAGGCGGCCATGGGGGATGGACGCCCACCCTCCCTCCAATGTTAACGTCTCTCTCCTCCTCTACCCCAACTCAGCCGTACCTCGGAGCCACATTTGGCATCGGCATGTCCTCTGTCCTCTTAAAACTTAAAGCAAATATGCCGAAGCAGCAGACCGAGCTCTGCTGTGTTTGACTTAGCCTTTGATATTTGCCGTTTATTGTGGGACTGAGTGAGAGGCAACACCACGTGTGAGTGGTGGATTCTGAGCCCCCCTCTCTGGAAACAGAAGCTAATAAAAAACAAACTACTGTAGACAATTCTTATTTACCAAATATACAATTTACTACGTGTTTGTCAAAAATTGCCTCTGTGTATTATGATAGACTGAATGGTCCAGCAGATTGTAATCAGGCTGCTGTCAAACCCCAAACACTGGCCGACTGACAATGATCCCGATTAAATAGTTCTTTCCTATATTTGTTTGCTTTTGTGGCTACGGGGGTTTAATCAGCGTAACTATTTATTTTTCGGGTTATATGTGATGTTTAGTTTTCTAATAAAAACCTAGATTACAGCACCTATGCCGTCTTTATTTGTACATGCTGTTTACATATGTATATTCACAAATATACAGTTGTCTAAAAGCAGGTCAGACTAAAAAGGCACCTCAGCTGTCGTTTTACGAAACCTGGCGTCTATAAAGAAATCTAAATGAAATATTAAAATGGTTGGAATCGAAGCTTTTTTTAGATTGTCCCATAATGACATAAAAACAATCCTTCACTTTGCAGATATGTTTGAAAGCGACTGCAGTCATACTGATCATGTCAGAGAGACACAAGTAGCCTCAGAGAAGAGAGATGTGATCTGGACAGATGCGCCTTTCGCATGCACCAACACTGAAACATGTACAAATGTGCTTTCTTGATCCTTCATTTGAACCTTTCTGCCAGATGCCGTTGAGTTGAAAGAAAGTGCAAATATCAGATCAGGTCAGCTTTTATCACCGACACAGAGAGGACACAGCATTTCTACCAGAGAATCACTCTAATCATAGTACATGTGTTTGATGGTGTGTTTAAGGACGGATACGCCGTGGAAGAAGAAGCGATACCAACATCTGCAGCAGCTCTAACCTCAGTAATACACTACTGCACAGCTGCAGGAGCGCTGTCTTGACTGAATGGAAGACAATTCTCACAACAGGAAACTGTCGCTGTGGCTGCTGTCATTTCTCCTTTTACCAAACAATGATGCTCTGTGGCTCTGCTCTGTCTCACCACGCGCCAACTCTTTAGGGGAGTAGAATGAGAGGTTCCATTTGGAAAACATGGGTGCACTTGAAAGCCATCACACAAAGAATCACTAGCTCATGACATGTGTGACTAGTGTTCACCACTCATTTATCACGCAGACTGAGAAAAAAGTGTGAACTGTAAAGTTCATGTCATGGCCTGATTACTGTGTTTATTCATTAATTGTTATTAATCAAAAACGCCTCCAACAAACTAGAATCTGGCACAAATAGCTCAATGCACGTGTTTCTGCACCAATTAAAAGCTCAGTCTGCGCGTCTGCCTCATGTTAGCTAGTGTGGGTGTGGCAGGTGGTGTTTCCTCTTTACTGTTGCAGCCACCGAGGTGTCGGAGCCGTGATTCCTTCTGCAAGCGCAGATTAAAGGGCGGACTCCCTCTGCCTCCAACGCCCGCCTCACTGCGGGAGACGTTTAATCAAGCCGCCATCGCTCATTCACAGACTCTTCTAGGTCAGCCTCAATTCCCTCATCACTCATTCAGAAATTGAGGACTGCAATATTAATAGAACTCAGAACAGTTGAGGTTTTTAATGGACTTTTCTGTAGCCGCAGGATCAGAACCTGTCATCCTGAAGAAAGTCGATGCGAAGAGACTTTTCACTGAATCACTCGGTGCAGTTTATTCCTTCCACCTGTCAGACTGCATATTCTGTTAACCAGGGACCAACATGTTTTATCAGCAAGAAATCTTATCTAAATATCCAGTTTTTTCATTTTCAGTGACATTTGGGATCTTAACAAACACCCACATGCACATACAACACACAGCTGTGACACTGCTTAACAATATCTTTTTTAAGATCACCTAAGCAACAGTGATACATGGCAAGACTGAGTCAAGCGTGAGTGAGTAGGTAGATTGGAGTCGGCCATGCCCGACTTACACAACAAGAAGCTGCTGGCTTCAACCTGCAGAGTCCCTGCAAATGTCTGGCAATGAATCACCCTCCATGCGTCGGTCAGGAACTGCGTCATAAATGCTTCCTCTTGTGTTCACACTGGAGCTCAGGGCTGCTGGGTGAGCAGGCCCAACATACGAACAACAAACTGGTTGGGGTGAACTGGTAAAGAAACTACCAGTGGCTTTTTTGATGCCCCATGGTCATCCACACAGTCAGAGAAGTCTTTAAATTCTCTGACTGGACCTCATTCTAGTGTTTTTATTTATCATCCTAAAGCCCACTAACACATTCTGACTAATTCTGACACTGATCAATGTATTCGTTGTTATCAGGAGCTCATATTATTGTATTATCTTAAATATTATAATCATTTGATAATAATTAATACTGCAGCAGTACTTTACACACAGTGTAGTAGAACATCGGCATGAAAGCATGACCTCCTGACTCACACTGGCTCCTCTCATATAACTCTGCTCAAGCTCATCCTCTCGAAACCAAGCTATTCTTTTCAACCTCTTTTGAGTTTGAAAAGTCCATTAGTTGTTATTCCACAGTTACACTGTAAAGGTTAGATGTTCTTATAAGTCCTATCCTATACTATCAGCGTTACAGGCAACATTTCGGTTCCATGCACCCATCATATTCACTGATTAGCACAAATGACCTGGAAAGCGCTGCTGCTCTGCCTGGTCTCTTTACTGGCAGCTTTCCACATGCTGAACCACGAGCAAGCCTGCAGAGCCTTAAACACACAGGAGGGAGAGATCCTGCATGCAGACCAATAAGCCTAACCAGTAACCAGTAAGTATCCAAAACTGGAAATGGAGAACGGTTTGGTCCCTTTGTTATCTTTTACTGTACCTCTGCCTGTCAATGAGGGGCACAAACCAGTGCTAATCAATCAGGCTGCTTTATACTTATAAGAGAGCTGACATTTAGTGACATTATTGAGGAAGTACACGTCACTTATCCCACATCCATAACCCCTTAACTAATGCAGATTAGATCCATCTCACGGCCCCGTGTGGAGCACGAACCATCAGGTTATGAACCACTGGGCTAATGCAGCCAGAGATATTATATAGATTGCAGCATATACTGTCAAATCACACAACCCTACAGCAAATCATTAGGGCTCATGTTGATGCAACAGTCTGTTTGCACTAATGTGAACAAAACAGATGAGCGATGATGGCAGCATGTATGTGTGTGTTGGGGGGGAGAGGGGAAGTCTGACTAAACGGCTTGGTGCCTCGATGAAGCCCAAGCCATGCGTAAGTGGATTTCTGAGCTCCGCTCCTCATGTGTTTAATGGACCAGAAAGACCGAGAGACAACAGAAGACGAGTCGGAACACGACGCAGATTTACATCCAGAGTGTGTTCAACGCTCCTCAGCGTTCAACCGGGCATGAACGGTGCCGTGGCAGCGTCTCCAGGTGTCTCCTACCCCTCACTGTGCAGCGGCACCGGCCGCCACCAAGGGCAAGGGCGCTTCAGGATGGTGAAGTGTGGAGAGAGAGAGAGAGAGGAGGAGAGAGAGCCGCGTTGATGCCCCCCGGTCTTACCCGTAGTGCCTCTGAGCCCAGGTAGGATGGACGTGCTGCACTCCAACAGACAGACCTGCAGACAGACAGAGAGAGTGAGTGGAGCGGGCGGCACAAAGGCAAAGCACTCGGCCTGTTGCTCTCACATCTTCATTCTAGAGGGGGACTGTTATTCCGTAAACGCGCAGGCGCTCGGCACATTCACACAAATGACGACGCACTCTGTGGCCCACAAACATCTGTGACCTCGCTGCCTCCAGTTCACCAGGAATCAGCTGAGTCTGAGTGAGAGCGAAGGAGCTGGTCCTCCTCCTCTGACTGTGGCTCTTCATCCCTTCATCTCTTCCTTCCTCTGCTGCTTTTCTGTCCTGTCATGATTACTGCAGCCCTCCTCTGTTTAAACCTACACTATATCTACATGCAAAGAGCCATTCTTTGCCTGGACTGAACGGGGACAGATGCTGCTATTGTCCAGATATGTATTTTGCTCTTTACAGTCCCATCTCTTTTCGCTCTTGCATTTCTTTTCTCTGGCTACTGTCATACGCAATAACAAACTACAGAGAGCTGCCGTCCCCTAAGCTGCGCGCTTAAGGGGAGCTGTGCAGCAGTGCTGGCGCAGGAATAAGGACACAGTCAGTTGTTGTTGGCACCACTGTTTGTCAATCACACCTACGCTGTGGTGTTTCAGCCAGCGAGCTTGAAATGAGGCAGCGAGGGAGAGATGCTGTCTAGGTCAGATGTGGACTCAGTTGTTGGGGGGGGCATGAAAGCACTGGTGGTTAACACTGATAAAGATGCACAGAATAATAACAACAGGGCAACCAAAGATGAGAGTGAATCAAAATGACTGAGTGACGAGAACTGGACCGCTGTTGATGCTGTGAATCTATGAAAACATGTTCTTTATGTAGGTATTTATGTAGCTTCTCCATCTCCATCTTCAATGTGTGTATCTCTACTGTCAACTTTCCATTAAAGGCTAAAAATAAATCTGAAAACAAACAGTCTGTGGTCTCATAATTACTTTTCAAGTCAATATTTTAAACAAATATAACAACAAATATAAGGAATACGAATTCTCAAGCTACTTTCAAAACGTCTTCGTGGACCAGAAGTTTAGACTCAACATTAACCGTAACAAACTCCTTCCAACAAAGAGCCGGATGCAGCTCATTGCGCTCCTCTGTTGTCAAAAAATTATTAAAATCAGGCATCAGCAAAGCAAACGGTTGGACAGTCAACTCAAACTGAACCGCGCTGCTGCTGCTGCTGCTGCTGCTGCTGCGAACGCACACTAGCACAGTCCTCTGCAAATGCAGCATTCGCTCCAGTGTGAGTCAAACTAGCCTGAAATCGAACCGTTCCTTGCATCTTCCCGATGCAGCAGAGCTTGTATGAGTGTGGGAAGCAGACGGGACAGTGTGTGAGGAGAAACCTACTGGTCTGTGAGCTGCGGGGCTTTGCTCCCAGGTACGCCAGGTTCACGTTGGCCTTCCTGCCGTCGATGATGGGGTTTGCATCCTTGCACGCCCGCTCCGCCGCCCCCTTGTCCACCATGGTCACCTGTTGATGAAGTCACAGATATTCAGCCAGCATTATGTAAAAAACCAACATGAACGCTCAGACCAGAGGAGTCGGATCCTGAGGGAGCTGCTGTCCTTGTCTTGCCTCAAAGAATTCAGTCTTTTAACCAAATGCATGGAGAGACACTGACTCCCTGAAAGCATCAGTGTGTTTAAATGCTGTCAGCTGGAGCTGGTGTGGGCTGGTGAGTGGGAGGTGGATTTGTTCTTTTTCCCAGACTGAGCTTCTAAGGATGAAGGTGCTGGAATCCACCTGGAGGGAGTTCGAGTTCAGGAGTGGGCAGATAGTGGCGAGGAGTGGTGTGCAGCTGCATGCAGGCGTCTTCTCCAAGTGGAACAGCGAAAATGAAACTGTGACGCTTGCTTTCGTTTTGCAGCGACTTTTAGGTAAAAAGCATCGGATCGTTGGGGTGCGAGAAGCTGCTTCTATATGACATCAGACAAATAAGGGGAATTCAGGGACGACTTGAGCAATGGCACCAAAGCAGACAGAACTGCTCGACACACCATTGGTTGCACAGCTGATCGGCATTAAACCTTCATTTGCCACGTTCTCTTTCGCACACAGACTGACAGACACTCACACAATACAAACAACCGAAGCCCAACCTGGTGGAGGAGGGGAAGGGCTGAGTGAAACCACTGCAGCCTTATCTTGCAGAACCAACTGACATGTCACACCTCTGTGAGCAAGGACCCCCCCCCCCTCGTCCCCCGTCCTCTCTCTCTCTCTCTCACACACACACACACACACACACACACACACAAGCACGCACAGACGCACACACATCTGTCCACAGCTGCTGCAGCTTATTACCAACCCAAGTGATATGTTTGTGTGTGTGTGTGTGTGTGTGTGTGTGTGTGTGTGTGTGTGTGTGTGTGTGTGTGTGTGTGTGTGTTACTGTGTGTTACTGTGTGTTACTGTGTGGTAGCTGCTGTCTCCTCAGTTGTACTTTTCGGCCGCAGGGATCATTGAAGACAGGCTTATAAAACCAAATAACCGGCTACTCAAGCTATGAGCATGTGACTGTCAACACCAGACACGCCGCACACGCTGTTGCTGGAACAAAGTGGCGGCGTTGCCTTCACGGACCAGACCAAAATACATTGTGGAAATAACCAGTAAAAACAACGAATTATCAAATAAAGTCGATACAAACCTCACTGCAACAGTTTGTCCACGACCTGCTATTAGCCCCGATTATTTAATTCAACCCTACATTAAAACACATTGCGATCCCCCATGTGTTCCGCTTGGCATTTCTTCTACCACATGACAACTTACAAAGCCGTATCCTCTGGATTTTCCCGTCTGTTTGTCCGTGATCACCACCGCCTCGTCGATGTCCCCGAAAGTCTCGAAATATTTCCGAAGTGACGCGTCGTTGGTGTGATACGGCAGCCCGCCGACAAAGATCTTGGTGTAAGTTGTGTCCTTCTCCATGGTGTGGTGCATTATTTCCAACGGAACCCCGACCAACTGACCTAAAAAGAGCGGCGAACTCATGCGGCTCGATCACACGGAAAGAATAACAAAGAAACCCGAGAAGGCAGCGCAGCAACTTTGCGCTCCTTTGTCGCGCACACGCTACAGGAGCGATAACAGGGCGCCCATGACTAAACGCGCAGCCTCCAGATGCGTCGCACGCAGCTCCGGGATGCGTAGCGCTCCTGACAGGTGTCTCGGACCCTTTTGTCTCCCGTCCCTGAGGAAAAAACGCGAAGTCCCTGGGCTTCGGTAGGCGCGTCCTGCCTGCGCTCACTCCGCGTCTGGTCCAATAAACGAGCGGTGCGTCTTTTCCATTGGCGCATCCCGCCTCCCGCTCCACCCTGCGCTGCACAAGCGCGCAGGAAACCCCCACATGGCTTAGCTGCCACAGACAAGGAAACAGACGAATTATTTGAAATCGACATCAGTGAGCTATGAGCCATTGGTTAATGTTGTGTCCACACAGGGAGGCAGAGAAGGTCGCTGATGAAAGGGGGAACTGACGTTACGCTCTGTCATACTCCAACAGTTCAATGTTTCCTGTTGATGCTTATTTTTCACGCCTCCTTTTTTAATTTATGACTTTTATTAAAGAAACATTCAGCCCCTGTTGACCGAAAGTTTCTGCAGTGTATCCTGATAATTCATATTCTTCACCATGTTGTGTCTGTTTGTCACAACAGTATATAGTATATTTTATCTTTCAGATCAGATTCTATTAGGTCTATTAAAAAACAAATACACAGCCAAACATTGTGTTTTGTCTTCGTGTTACACATTGTGTATTGTATTGTGGATAAACCACAATTTCTGCTACTACAGTTTTGGGATATGATGTAAAGGCTAATGGTACTTCATCTCTAACAGCATCTCATCTTAGCAGCTCAGCATTCTCCCATGTTAATGCACAGTAGTAAAGATGCAGTTAATAGGAATGCTGTTCTTTTTCTATTTTTTATATATATTATTATTACTACCACTAAAAATCACCTAATACTATCAATGAACTATCAAATAAAATGCATACTTTAATTGCGAAAGTGATGAGGCAAAACATGCTGCAAAAGTAACCTTTTCACTGGCTCAGGAAGATCTGAAGGTTTGGCTGGAGGTGTGAAAACGCAATCAGTGAGTCGTCATCTTCTCATATCAATCAGATGACAGCCATCTTTGTATGTTACAAAGAAACCACAAAGACTGAGCAATGTTTAAATATAAATTTGTATTTACATTGATATTAACATCAACAAACAAGGTAAGAAAGAAAAGTTATATAATTTTACATCCTGTAACAATGACTGTATGTGTCCCAGATGTTTTCTATTTACCTCAGAATTTTTTTCCTTTAAAGCAAAAAAATGATTCTTTTAAAAATATTAGTAGATCAAGCTCGATAATTTTCAATAGGTTTGGGATTAAAACTCCAATAACATCAATTATTAAAACGTCCTTTCTAAAATAAAACATTCTCCATTATAATTCGCAGCACCACAACTCAACTGGCCATAAGTTCTACAGAAAGTAAGAAACAACCACAAAAACTCAAACCACCTCAGCAGAACCAGACTCTACTCAATGTCATATGGATGGGGATATCATATACGCAATTAAACATATTCAATTCAACATATATTATAGCGGTTATGTGTAACAGTAAAAGCACACAGGTACTTGCACGATCTACATCAGGAACTGCTGCTACACACTGGCAGAATGACAAAGAAAATCTTTGGATTGAGCATGAGCTGAAAGCTTCACAGGAAATACATCAAACAAAAGGCTAACGCAAATATCATAATAAAACTCAAAAACACTTGTCAAGAGTACAGAGGGAATTAGGAATTTTAAACTCCTTCGTTCTGTCAGCATTAAACATCAGTGAACAAATGAAAAGGACGAGTGGACATTTACACAGTGGAGCTGTGTCCAAAGTCTCATATCTGGAGCTAAAGAATCCAATTAACAATGCACAGAAACCTAAACGAGTGAAACGAAACACACATGGACGCATGAGGTTCAGTCTGGAAAATATTAAGCTCACGCTGATCTGACAGCTGGGCCCCTAAAAGCCAAACACAATCATGTGTCAACTCTTTTCCCCCACAGGTATATTTTGTGTTTTCTTTTGTCTTGTTAAAAACAAAAATAAATTAATTAATAAACAAAGTAAATCACCAGCACCTCTTCAGCTAAAACGATATCCTCAGAAAATAAAGAGAAATTCATCATCTGAAGATCACAAATTAAAAAAGTGCTTTTGAAGAGAAAGAAAGAGGCAGTAAGAAAGAAATCTACATGTACTGCTTACAAAAAGGAGGCCCTTCCTTTTCAACTGCTATTGAAAATAAAAGCTGACCTATGACAGAATAAGAAAATTACACTTTTAAATATCAAGCCTTACAATTTGTGCAAAAACAGTAAGTGACCTACAAAAGCATATATATATTTATATATAGTACATTTGAAGAGTATTTACAATTAATATTCACAGACAAGAGAAAACAAAATCTCCAAATAAGACATTATGTCTAATACTGCAGTACCATCGCGTTGAGTAAATGATGCTTCAGCTTTGTCCTCAGAGGAAAACCAGGAGGAAGGATTATTGCTAAAAATCTGCACACTGACACTGAAGTGGAACGCTCCTGTTGTGTGAGGTAATACAGACATTGGCAATGAGTTTTATTCTATCAATCAACCTCTAGTAACACTGGAAATCGGTGTTGGGGTCCAAGAATCGTAAACATTCAGCTTTAAAAATGACTTCTGTCAGGATCAAACCACCAGCGCGTGAATCTGTATGAATATAAGTGCGTGTGTTTGTTTCATGAATGATTTTAGAAGGGTGTTTGAAATTGGTAACTGGAGACGAGAGAATAAAATCTGTGCTTACTGCCTTTCTACTGGTTCCCATTTCAAAACAAAGATCATGAAGGTTACCCATTAGCAATCAACAACCTCCACTGCTTAAAGAGAAAAACTAGGAGAACACACACACACGCAAACACGCACGCACACACACGCAAGCACGCAAACAATACAGAAAATGTCTGCTGCTATGCATTGATTCTTGGGTAAAGGCCTCTATATTGCCACAATCCTTTCTGATGTTGGCCTTTCCTTAAAGTGCAATCAGCCAACAAGTTATTCAGTCGTACTTTAACCCGGCAGCTTCTCGGAGGACGAAACTATGTGCTACTGCTTAACGACATTCATCCGACTGTCACAATCTCAAGGCTCCGCAGCTGGATCCGTGTTCACTGAATGTGGCAGAGATCCTCCGGGAGCGGCAGCAGAGAAGTTCAGAAACACAGCTTCGTGGTACATTCGACGGTGGGGGGGGGTTCTGTCGTCATGTGTTGGTCCGAGGCTGCGGGTCCACCTTCACCGTTTGGTCCAGCGAGCGCCGGCCCGGGCGCTTCGCGGGGCGAGCGGGCGGCTCGTAAAGGGAGCAATAATCCACTACAATCTACAAGAAGGGGCAACGGAGCTGTTCTGAGGGCGAATGAGTCACAGTGCTTCAGATCTTCACGAACGCTGTGTTTTCATCAGTGTATCAGACAGCTGCTACTGTCCGTGAGTCCAAAGGAAGTTCACTCCATCGTCTGGTGGAGGTGGTTCGGACGCACACCAGCGATGCAGCCATGTCCTACTTCTGACCGAAGGTCACGGGTCACAGTGAGACGACTGCGTCCGTCGCCATGATCAGCAGTATTTCTAAATAGAGGGAAATGAGAAAATTCAAGCACTGCCTATACTGAAAAACACGACTCTGTTTAGATACCTTGAAGCTCTCTCTGCACATACCTGATCGGGCCCCATGGGCATGCGTCCCATCACCATCGGGTTCATCCCCATCTGTCCTCCCATCTGGCCCATGTGTCCTCCTCCTCCGCTGGCCGCCATGCCCCCGTTCATCATCATACCCCCATACTGCCCTGGATTCCCCTGCTGCCCGAACTGCTGCTGCCCTGGATGTCCCTGCTGCCCGAACTGCTGCTGCGAGTAGGAGCTGGTGGAGCAGAGTGACAGGGGACATTAAAACGCAGTCGCTCACACTCTTGCCATCTACTCTAGCTGACGTCTAGCAATAGTTTCATGCCGCACCTGCTGCGTCCCATGCCTCCCTGCGGCCAGACCTTTATATCTGCACCTTGGTAGATGGGACCACCCTGTGGATGCTGTTGCATCATGGGGTTCTGAGGCCCCAGGCGGCCTTGCATCATGGCGTTGGGAGGACTGCCTCCTGATGGGCCAAACGAGGGGTCTCCTTGCTGTCCCATCCCTGTTGAGATAAATCACCCAGCCTCTAAACACTAAATATCACAGACGATACCACAAAAGGCTTAAAGCAATGTACAAGGGCACATTTTCTGTATTGTGTTTTGCTGTTAATCGTCCCTTTTGTGTAGAATTTGTAGTGCACCAACTCCCCACCAGAGGGCAGCAGTGTTCTTTGGGTGCACGGTTAGGGAAAACTCACCATAATTCCCACCATAGCCGAACTGCTGGGGGCCCGGCTGGCCCATGTTTGGACCCCCCATCGGGTTGTCCATGCCACCAGGAGCCGTGACATTTGGAGGAGGACTGAATCCCCCTGCAGCTGCGGCTGCCGCTGCCGCCTGCTGCTGCTGCTGCTGCTGCTGCATCAGCATCATCATGCGTTGCCTTCTCATCTGCATCTCCCTGCTGCGCTGAGCCATCATTTGAGCATTGATGAAGCCCTGCTGCACAAAACAAACATGTCACCAGAGATTTTCCCGAGGGTCTACATGTCTGATTGTAACTAGGGTTATTCACAACTTTCACAAAACACGCTGTATATCACAGTGACACTTATTCATATTTCAAATAATAATCTACCAAGACTTTATTCATATACCTGTCCTCCCATGCCAGGCTGCATGACAGGCCTCATCCCTGGGTTTCCTCCTGGGTTCTCCATCTTCATGCCCATGGTCTGCCGTGTCTGATTCATGAACTGAGAATGAAAATTAAACATTAAATACATCTATAATGCATAGAGTAGGACAGACTAGTAGCGTTAGACATGGTGCCCTATCAGTATAGGCATCACACATGTATGCAATCAATCTATGTGCGTCTTCTTTTCATACCTGCTGTCCCTGCAGCCTCTGTTGCAGCTGGAGCCTCATGGGCTTGTTGGCACTTATCATCCTGGGTCTCATCATGTTGGCACGAGGGTGACCCATGCCCCCCATTCCCCCCATACCAGGGAAACTTCCACCTTGTCCCATTTGTGAGAGCATGGGCCCAAATCCACCCTGCTGGCCCTGACCCTGCATGGGATTTCCTCCGTAGCCAGACGGCAGCGGCATGGTGGGGGGTCCGGGATACCCCTGTCCGTACAGAGGCTTCTGCTCAAGCACCATTGATGGATCCTGTCCTGGAAAAGGCTCCATCTGCTGCTCTGCCCCCTGCGTCTGAAACAGACAAGACAAGAGGAGAAAAAAAAAATTACAATCTAATTGTTGCATTTCTAAATGTCTAGATTTGTAATTGTCTCTTTCAAGGCAGAACAGACAAAGACAGAGCCCCCTGGGCTCGTCTACTGTGTCTCCAACCAAACACTGAACAAGTTAGTGATGACTGAAATATCTAATGCAAAGATGAGTCATGACACACACACACGCACACGCACACACACACACGCACACACACACACACACACACACACACACACACACACACACACACACACACACACACACACACACACACACACACACACATTACTTTTTAAGAGATCTGTCGGAGCACAGATGTGGGCTGTTGTTTATGTGGCTTTTTTAAATCCTTGTTCACGCTGGTCTTACCTGGCTGACAAGGTCTGGAATGCCCAAAGCGCGGTCTATCTCCTCCAGAGCTATTCCGTCGGTGTTATTCAGCAGAGAGTCCAGCTGATCCAGGAGCGCCCGCTCGTCACTCTGACCCTCACTGGTGGTTGGAGGCACCAGAAGATCATCCAAGGTGTTGCCAAACTGTCGCCTGCAGTGGAGATACAGGTGTTGATGAGGTTTACCATATACACAGTGTCTGCTATATCAAGACACACAATACCAGATGCTGCACCCACCTGTTGCCCTCCAAGCCCATCATGGTTTCTGTCCATGAAGGGGACTGGTTGGGCTGGCCCTGCTGGCTGAAGGGGCTCATCCCCATCCCCATGTCAGCAGAGCCTCCTAAACCACAAAGATGAACAGAGAATTTATAGAAAATCCCGCAATCCCGCGGTTACAGACTGTTTTATGGAATAAGCGTCTATTAACTGAAGCTGTGATCAGTTTGAATTCATAGAGGAAACTTGGGCAATACATACCCATATCCATGAGCTGCTGCTGAAGCATAGACCTGGCTCCGGGTACACTGTTGGACCGGTTGACCATGGGTCCAGGCATCATGCCTTTCCCATTGTTGTACTCCATGCCTGAGCGCATGATGGAAGGGTGTCCGGCCGAGCCCACAGGGCTGGCACTGGAGCGGGGCATCCCCCAGTCACCAGATCCACCCATAGGAGACCTTTGGGGCGCCATGCCCCTATTTATGGGCCCTGCTTAAGAAAATAAACATATATACTGGTCAGTCTAAAAAGTATGTCCTCCACGAGAGGCAAGGTTGCCCAGTCAGCATCCTCAACATTTACTCTTGTTTCATATGTTTTCTGATAGAAGCTTACAGCGACGGTAAACAGTCAGGGACCTGAACTGGGGAGCACATTCCCAAAGAACCACGAGGGGAGTAAGGAAAACAAACGTAAAGGAAAAATGCATTGGGAACAAATGTTGAACACACCTATGGCTCCTGGGTAGTTATCGGGGCTGCCCATCATGTCCTCCTGCTTGATTAGCATGGGGCGTCTACCTGCTCCTCCAGGCCCACCAGGAGGCTTCCCGTCCATGGACATGGTCCTCTGGAAGGGCCCCCGTGGTCCCATAGGCACCCCTGGGCTCCCTGTAACAACCACATTTGGAATCATTCTTTGTGTTTAATATTTATGGTGTTAATCAAATAATAAGTGGGTGTTATAGGGTACAATTTCATCTCCACTGCCGTGATTCTGCGCATCTCTCACCCCATAGGTTTAGACATGGGATTAACAGAAATGCATTTCTGTGTTATATAACATCAACTCATTGTAAAACACAGCTTTTAAACCTTCTCCTTTATGAACCGTTGAGCGGATGAGAGAGGCTTATAAAGCAGCGATGCTCACATTTGCAAAAAAAACATCAAAATGCTTGAAGTACTTCCAACGCTATAACGTTCATCTTGCGTCTAATTGTCTCTTTTTATAGTTTGTGGTCTTCAGGCCACTTACCCCGTAGGCTGTCGTCAAGGCACCCCTGGGGTTTGTTTCCGGGGTCACTAGCCCCTACATTTCCAGCCTGGTCTGGGTAAAAGTCAGAACTTGAACCCCTCAGATCTCCCAGAATAGATTCCAGGTTGTGTAGCTGAACATTAGAGAAGCAAAGTTAGTCATTACACATACGCTTTACATGCGATTTAATAATATCAGCAATCTTACATCATCAGGTGGTTCTGACTTGATCTTGCTCTCATGATGCTCAGGTGCAGAGCCGGGTCCAGACCCAGGGCCATTCCTTGGAGGGCCACTGGCAACACCAGGAGTTCCTTTCCCCTCTAGCTCTTCAAGTTTGGGTTTGATGTCCACCGGCTCTTTGGAATCGTCCTTGTTGAGGAGGTAGTGGAGGAGTGCATGGGTTTTCTCCTTCTTGGGGCTCTGCTGCTCCTGTTTGGGCTCTGTGATCATCCCAGACCCAGCCCCAACCCCAGATGCTCCGGTCCCAACCTCACTGCCCTCCTGATTTCCAAGTGTCACCTTACCAGTGGCCTCGGCTGTGATTTTGGCTACCTCATCTGGGGTATTGCCATTTTGAAGCAGCTTGTGAAGGATCTTGTGCTTCTCTTGCAGTGAGCCTGTGTAGTGGGCTGCTGATAGTGCTGCTGACACCACTCCTGTCCCGTTGCCCTGGCCTGGATTGCCAGTGGCTGATGAAGAGGAGGAAACTCCTGTAGACGAAGGACTAGTCATGCCTCCAGTGGGGTCCTTACTGTCTGAGCCTGCAGGAGTGCTGCTCCTGGCTGGTGGTGGCGGTGGCAGAGGGGGACCTGCTGGCCCACTGCCACCCATCCCCAGTTCCTCAGTTGGTGAGGTCAGCAACTGCAGCAGTTTTTTATGCCCCTTGCTATCTGGCACCTTCCGAGATGGTTCAGAGCCCGTCACTCCTGCATCGCTGCTTCCCTCTGCCGCCTCTTTAGCTGCTGTAGCTGCCTGGCTGTCTGGGTGGTCTCCAGAACTCTCAGCCTGAGGATGCTGATGATGGTGGTGATGGTGCATGGAGTGGTGAAGGTCTCCAGAAACAGGCCCTAAACCCCCTGCAGGGCTTTTAGAACCATCTTGCCCCGGTTTGGCTGGCTGACTGGGCTGAGTGGAGGAGGAGGAATGAATGCTAGGAGAGTTCTCTGGTTTGTTGGCAGGAGAGGGGGATGTTAGGGTAGAGGGGAGGGAGCTCCCCACTCCTTCACTGATGGCTTGTAGGGCATTCAGAGAGCTGCTGGAGAATGTGGTTATGCTGCCGCCACTTCCTCCACCACTCCCAATAGCACTCATAGGAGAGTGGATGCCTAAAATACAAACACTCCTTTAACCGAGCTGTCAAACAAATCAGTCAGACCATAAATAACAATGGTGCCTTTTTGTGAAGCCCTACCTCCAGGTGAGAACTGATTGGCGCCCATCTTTGGGCTCCCTCGGTTCCGAGGCGACATCAGGAGCCCCTGCTGGGGGCCACCCATTCTGGGGCTTCCCGACGGAGTGTTCATGCCGCTGAGGCCGAAGCCACCGCTGCTCTGAAACGGGGGCTGTTGCATGCCTTGGCCTGGGTGATTCATGGGAGACATCTGATTCATGTGGCCCACCTGATTCATCTGCCCCATCTGATTCATCTGCATCATGCGGTTGCCCATGCCTCCACCGCCGCCTCCATACATAGAGCCGCCTCCCACTGGACCCATGTGACCCATATGACCCTGCTCATTCATGCCGAAGCCCCTGTTCATGCCCATGCCACCTATGCCCACCCCTCCACCGGCATTCATGTTCATTTGGGCATTTGGGTTCGGGCCTCCCATTCCCTGTGGTCTCATAGCGTTTGGCATCATACTTCCACCCTGAGTTGCACGGTATCCGTTCGGCTCTCTGAGTGAAAGAAGCAAGAAAACAAACTCAAAATATGCAAAAAGCAAAAAATTGTATTCTCCTCACTAACTCTTTTGTGTAAATACAACTAAATTACAGTTACAGCCCATGTGCAGATGTCTTCTCACTGTTTGTAGGATGTCTAGTGAATAAAAGCTACTCTAGCTATTCTATGGCATAAATGCCTCAGCTGCCTTGCATAGATAAGCTGAAAGTGCTTTTTCGTCAACAACACATATCTGAATGGAGTGCAGGTATTTTCAGTTTTATTCTGACCTCTGCAGCAGGTGAGTGGAAATGAAGCCTTGTGGCTCATTGCTCATTGGGTGCCGGTATAGTTTACTCTTCGTTTGGGCTGTGACGGGAGTGCCGTCCGACAGAGAGAAGCGATACAGTGGCGTCTCGGCGTGGCCCTGCAAGAAGGCTGCACACACGCACCAAAAGACACACACGCATCATCACCACAAAGCGATTGATAACAAAGGTCTTCAGTCACTGCAAGCAACTCAAACAGAATCAGTGCTGAGGCAATCAAACATCAGCAACAACAGAGTCAAGGTGTGTGCGTGTGTGTGTGTGTGTGTGTGTGTGTGTGTGTGTGTGTGTGTGTGGGAGACCCACCCTCATGGTAGTGGCGTTTGTGTGACCAAGGTTGCCCGTCACTGTGCTGCAGGAACATCTGAATGCAGCGCCTCAGCAGATCCTCCCAGCCAGGACGCATCGACGCGCGCAGAGAGTTCTGGTCAATCTGGATCAGTTTACCTGCCGGCGAGGACAACAAGGGGAACAAGTCGAAGGAAATTATTCAGAATTGTTCATGGGTGGAGAATGAATGTCCTGGCAGTTTGTCTCCTCCTTGAGTTTGTTAAGGGGCAGGCAGTGGCTCACCTGAGAGCTCGTGGCGAGTGTTGAAGCTCTCCGTTCTCTCCATAGCTGTCACCCGACGGGCCACACAGATCATACATGACTGTAGGTCTACAGGTGAGAGGAGGCGGGTGTCAACAGAGTTTCATGATTATTTTGTGTTATTGTCACTGGTTCATCTTCACTAAATCAAGTTTTAGTTTAGTTTAGTTTAGAGAGAAAATGTTGTCCAATTTTATCATCTACTGGGCGGGCCCTTATACAAATGTATACAAAAGCAAGTTTTTAACTATGTAATTTAATTATGAGAAACAAACCAGCTTTTAATAAACTACACAGAAAACCATTTAAATCAAATGTTCACTTTTGAAGAATACCTACCAGATACGTTGCCCTAAGTATTTATGTATCTGAAATATTTTTTGTGCAACGAGGCTACCTTGATCAAAATTTAAATTAGATTTAACTGGCAGTGACATCTCATCATCTCCATTCTCAGTCGCACACTGCTCATGTTGTGGCATGTTGCATGCTGTGCCGCGTACCTTCCCCCTCCTCGATCATGGCTTTGGGCTGAGTAAGAGCAAAACACTGCATGGTCTCGTAGCGTGGCCCTCCTGGGCCGTCCTCCATGTGGCCATGGGCATGGCAGAACTTGACCAACATCTGGCAAGTGAAGGTATGACTGTGGCGAGTGGCCTCGCTCCCCCACGACACGCCATTTACTGTAAGCACACACACAAATACATTAGGGCACGTTGGCAGAAATTTAGTGGGCACTAAAATGGACCTAGACCACAAACAGCTATAGATGGTGCGCCTATAATTAAACATCATAAACAGCTAACACCCTATCCTGTCACACACACATACAAGACAATAAACGCAACCACACCACACTGCAACATGTATTTTTCCCTCCTAAATTGAGAAGCAGAACTCTCTCCTGCTGTTCAGATCCCAGGCTAAATGGACCATGGGATTAATGTAGCTAAGGTGTCGATTTCCAATATCTTTCCTTCTCAGTCTGCTCTGCAGCGAGCAGAGGCCAGGGACACTAAGCCATCTATCCTCATTTAGGCCCTGACTCTTCATCATGACACACACACATACACATTTGGGCTGGGTCACCTTCACAGCTCAGACACAGAACAAGAAAAAAGAGGAAGGGAAGTTCACAGAGACATCAAACTGCCCTCCAAGGCCTATGTGAAGCCTTATCAGGGCCTTGAATTAGCCAGAGGTTTCTCAATAGCATGTGCAGGAGGACACAGGACAGATCAAGGCATGTCAGCAGGGTTGGATGGAAATGATAGCCAGGGACTCACAAGGACTTGAATTCACTCCTCAACAGAGAATGCAGCCCTCATGCCACATTTCCCCTCAGACACAATTAGCCAACAGTGAAGCAAGACAGAGGGGGTCAAAGAAATCACTCACACACACACACACACACACACACACACACACACGGGCCGACAACAAAAGCTCACTGCGTTTTTGGTACACGAGTGTGTGTCTGTTTGTGTCTATTTAACTGTAGCTGGCGTGGTCAGCCGTCATCCCACAGGAATGTGCAGAGAGAGCGCATTTCATTCATGGGTCCAAAAAGATAATGAAGGGGCAGAGCAGCCAAGCGAGACACAATGAGGGGTGGGAGAGCAGCGAGAGGCACAATACTCATCTTAGCAGGCACCCATATCAAGTATGAACGAGCCTGAGAAAGAGCGGCTTGAAAGAAGCGCGAGGGATGCTTGGGGGGAAAGTAGCTTTGGAGGAGTTTGAAGAGATGAAGGGCAAATGATTAAGGGAGTGTGCAGGAGGAAGAGGAGGAACGACGACAGAGGATGTGTGAATGACGTGCTGCAGCCACCGCTGCTTTAGCACATTACTGCACAGTTAATCGAGTAGCAGGTTTAGCCGAGCACACTTATCCATAATTAATCAGCTTTATAAATAGGGCTATGTGCACATGCTCACAGGCGCACGCACGCACGCACGCACGCACGCACGCACGCACGCACACACACACACACACACACACACACACACACACACACACACACACACACACACACACACACACACACACACACACACACACACACACACACACACACACACACACACACCAAAAATGCAATCCCATTACTGGCATAGCATGTAAATGTACACAATACGACAAACACACGTGCAAACATCGCACATTAAGCTGAGGGGAAGTGTGGATGTGCATTATTCAGCAGTAAGTAGTTTCCAGATGGCCGCCATGGGATCTGAATAGAGCTCAGGCCTGTTTTACACTGTCTGTAGCACTGAGTGTGACTGACAGCTGTGCCACGCTCTGCCTGCTTAGCACCAAGTGGGTGGGTGCTTCTGCGCACACGTGTGTTTGGTCAGGTGTGTGTTTCTCGGAAAGCTCTCGTGCACACGAACAGGCTCCCCGGGAGCTCCTCCTCACAAGGAGAGCAGGCGTTAAAGAAAGCGCGTGGACAAGTAACGGCGTGCGTTCGCGCGGAGCCTCGGACCCGTGGAAGGCGTCCGGCGCCGTGCAGACGTGCAGCCTCCCTGTGTGTGTGACTGGTTCTCACTGTTGCTCTTGTGCAGGTTCTTGTGGAACTCCTCCTTGTCATCCTCGTGGAGAATGTTGTACACGCTGGTGCTGATGAGCTCCTCTTGTTTGTACTGCAGGTACTGCGTCACGTTGTCCGACACGAACACAATGCTGCCCTCCCGGTTCACCACGAAGAGGAAGCCGTCGAGCGCCTGAGAGGGAGCACAGCACGTTAGCGCCGGTCAGCCAGCCCTTGGATACCGTCTGGTAGAGCAGGACGAAAGCCAGACCCACCTGCAGCAGGAGTGGCCCCAGATGGTCCTTGTCAATGACCCCCTGACCTGTCGAGGACACGTCCGACTTCTGGACGTCATCGTCATTGGATGACGCCTTTCCTGTAGCAGAAACAGAGGAAATGCGTCTAAAAAAAACAACACAAGCTGCAACTTCAAGCACAGCTGCCTAAAAAAAAACAATGAAAAAAAAGAGCAAAGGAGAAATGCAAGGTGAACGCAACAATACCTGAAACCAGATGAAAGAGCCAGCCAGACACTACTCTAGCTGCACCAGCAGGGGGCAGCGTTTCTCAATCTTCACTTTTTTAAATTGAAAACTACAGGTGAGGAGAGAGACAGACGGAAGCAAGTTTCTCTGAGGAGCCCATCAGGATGAGTAGAGGGCTGGGTGCATGTGGAGCAGGTAGCAGGCGTCCTCATGCTTTATATTCAGTGTCAGACTCTGAGGGACTGTCTGGTAGGCTGAGAGAGAGCCAGCGAGCGAGAGAGAGAGAGAGAGAGAGAGCGACAGAGAGAGGGAGTGAGAGAGAGAGAGGGAGAGCACAGGAGAGAGCTAGAAAGGCTGTAATGGTGCAGGGGCTGAAGCTTAGGCACCTGAATTAATGGAGAGGCTGGAGCTGAGAGAGGAAAAGTCAGACAGACACGCTGATAAAGAGAGAGCGACAGGAAGGACAGAGGCTGAGGAGGAGCGATGTGGATGAAGATGATGCTAAGAAAACGCCTAGTGTTTTGGTTGTTGTACTAATGCAGGGATTGGTCTGAGAAAGAGGCGGGGGCTGCTCAGCTACAGGATTCATTCTATCTGATTAGCTCCCAAGGGGCACAGATACCCACACAAAGAAAAAAGCAGGGCATTGCTGGCTAGCGCCAGACACTACTTAGGTGGAGAAGGACGAGAAAAGGAAAAGAGGAAGAGGGAGGAGGATTAAGCATAATCAGAATGTGAGATAATCTGAACAAGAGATGCTCCTCTCCCATCAGTTCACTCGATATGTTAGGATGTGGAGATGCCGCAACTCACTGTGCTGCAATTCAGGTGAGACGTGTGTGTGTGTGTGTGTGTGTGTGTGTGTGTGTGTGTGTGTGTGTGTGTGTGTGTGTGTGTGGAGGGGGGGCAGGAATGCAGAAGAGGACGAAGCAGCGCCAGCAGGGTGCATTACACCAAAATGAAGACTGGCAGAAAGAGCCAGTCAAAGCGTGGAGAAGAGGAACAGGTAGGGAGTGAGAGATGAGTCTAAACGCCTATGTCATTTCTGTCTTCACTTCCTGTAACTATGGCAACCTGTCAGCAGCCAGTCAGGGCCAGCTGTAGCCTCTTCCCCTTCCTGTCGAGGTGGCAGACACTGACTGAGCCGAGCAGAAACACAAAAACAAAATTCAACGCTGCCTTCGCCCTCTGATCTCCCCGAAATCACATGCACGGCAACCGAAATACATCTGAACGTGTGAGTTTAATCCAACTTTGTCTGCTCCGCCCCGCCGTCACACCTGCAAAATGTCCCATTCTGCAGCTTTTTCAAGTCTTCACTGCAGAAATGTCTTCATGGAGACAGAGCGACAATAACAGCAGCTGTAACCGAACCAATAATTTGGCATTTCAGCTGAATGGATGGGCATGTGATTACCTGCACAAGTCCAATTAAAGAGCCCCCGGCGAGGCCAGCACACAGCTGTGCATGGTCACAACACACACGTATGCATGCGCACACACACACACGTCTCTGTACTTACATCGAAGTGAGGACCTCCATTGCCATTATGTCTTCCGTAGCCCCTTACCCTAACCTTAACCATCACAACTAAAGGCAGACGTCCAACCTTTGCTCTAATCTGAACCAAAACTCAATTCTAACCTCAGCCCTAAAATCACATCTTAACCCTCAACCTTTAAAAAATGAGGACCGCCAAAATGTCCTCACTTTGATAGGAAAAGACTTTTTTGGTTCTCACTTAAAAGCAAGCGCAAGTACACACACACACACAGGTTGTGAAACTTGTGGGGAGATGAGTGGCTGATTTTTCGCATGTAGTGCATGCATGTTTGCCAGCATGCGCGCGCGCGTGTGTGTGTGTGTGTGTGTGTGTGTGTGTGTGTGTGTGTGTGTGTGTGTGTGTGTGTGTGTGTGTGTGTGTCTGAGGCTCTAACTCTCAGCTGTCTCTCCCTCCTCACACCTGATTGCCTACATCCACCTGTCCATCTCAGGGCCCCTGGATCTCACACCGCCGTGTCCACTCACCCTGCTCTTTGATCTGGCGAATCTGGCGCACGGTCTCTTTGAGAATGGCACATTTGTCTGGTTTGACGTTGAAGCTGTCGATGTCACTGAGGTTGGCAGAGATCAGCTCCGCCAGCTCCTCTATGTATTTGCTTTCCTGCTCCCGTCGCTTCCTCTCACACCTGCACAGATGAGCATGAAGAGATTAGAGCACAAACACAAATTTCTCAAACTACCATAGAATTTCTTATCCAATAACTGGCAACAATGTAAAGTGAACAGAAACTGAAGCTAAACCTCTTTCACACCTATATCTTAGCTGACACATCTCTTCCACCCACCGACCCAGCGGTGCAGTTTCTATTCATGTGGAAGTTTTCTTTTTTTGTGTTCTACTACAAATAATGAAAACACATAACAACAAATCAACCAAAATGAATCTTAAACTAGTCTGTAAAAAGCTAAGCTACCTGGCTATGGACACCAGCTAATATACAGTAGCTCCAACAGGAAATGTGTTTGAGTCTGCTTTTTTCTGTCCATTTTGTTTAGTTTGAGACCACGTGCACATAATGTTTATGTTTCAAAATACGAATTATGTATCTGACAAAGATCCAATAAAAACTAAAATGTGTAATGCACTTTTGATTTGAATAAACTGTGCAGGCATATTTTATTGAACGTTATATCGAGTTTAAACTCAAATAAACCTTGAACCTCACAGTTTGGTTTTTACTCATCACAGCATACGTCAATTAAAAAAATGGCCACATGGCTCGAGTTAAAGGAACCGCTG
This sequence comes from Betta splendens, assembly GCF_900634795.4. NCBI lineage: Eukaryota > Metazoa > Chordata > Actinopteri > Anabantiformes > Osphronemidae > Betta > Betta splendens. The sequence continues at coordinate 15,830,349 of NC_040887.2, read as the reverse complement.
ACCCAGTAGCCCACATTCCTGCATTTGCCCTCTCCTCTGCTGATCAGTTACACTCACCCCGGACCAGGCGTCTCGCAAGTGGACAGCTTGCGTTTCCGTGTTTCTGAACTGAGAGGCTCCATGGAGTTCTCCCCCAATCCGCTCATCGTGTACACATAGCAGCACCTGAGAAGAAGCACGAGCATCAACAGGCGGAAACATGACATGCACCCAATCAGGCAAGGAATGATGTGGTTCCAGCCTCTGCTAGGGCTAATTGTACAAGGAAGACGTGGCCATCGTCCTTTTGAACCCAGCAAATAAAAGAACTACATAGACGTGGGTTGTAAAGTGAGAAGAGAGCAAAATAGGACACACCAGGCTAAAATATGCTTATATTATGCAAATTGTATTCTACTGGCTTAGACTGACAAACATAAACATGTCTCGCCGACCTCCTCCTCCTCCTCTTTGGAGAAAATGAGTAAGCATGTGAGGTTGTGTTTGTTTGCATGTGTGGGCCGTGGATGTGTTCATCGTACATCCACACACACGCGCAGGATTAGCAGCGTCTCTTATGATAAGCCACGCTGCACAACTAACCCTGTTAGACAGCCGTCTGTCTCCCATAATGCATCACATTTTGTCTCCAGGAAGTGAGCTGATAAAGGTTGTGGGGAGGCAAGGCAGATGGGATGAAAAGGAAAGCGAATAAGAGGAGGAGGAAGAAGAGGCAGAGAAAAGAGGGAAAGAATAGGGGAGGGAAGGCTCTGATTGGTCACTTTGTTTGCCACAGTGACAGCAGCTACTGGGGAAAGGTATGAGGGAGGGAGGGAGGGAAAGGGGATGGAGAGCAGAAATACACTAAGGCTGAGGATATAGAGAGAAAATGCAGAGGAAGAATACAGAGGGGAGGAATCAGAGCGAAAAGAGGTGGAGGCAGTGGAAGGGGGAAGAAAGGGAGATAAAGGAGGAGGCAAGAAGGAGAACAGCTGAGAGGAGGAGGAATCCGTAACATCCACACTGTCTGCCGTGTGTTCTGAATGCACGCGTGGTGCACAGAGTGGGCTGAAAGCCTTCCGTACCCCTCTTAACCTTCACAGCCAGAGCAGCTTTTTGATTCCATTGATTACATGGTTATCCTCTGACCAGGGCACTGCCTTTCCTGCATAGCAAATCAGGCCAACGGCAGGGGAGAGATGCCGGCCCGTTATTTAATCATCAATGCACCATCGTCTCAGGATCCGACTTGTGAGATCAGAGCCGTTCACGGAAACGTGTGATTAGGTTTGGGGTCTTTTTGGAGGGAGAACGAGCCGCTCTTCAGCCGCGTTCTCGAAACAGAATCATATGTGCCTGAAACAAGCAGTAAATACGTCCACTGATTGAGACAGAATCAATATCAGGGCTGCTTTCATGCATGTCTTCAAGACCAGGTGAAGCACGAGTGTATTCCCTTAGAAGACAACAACAGGGAATACTCTTCTAAAATAGATGCTGTGAAGACGTGCCGAACCTCTTGCTCAATCCCTGCTGCTTTTAAATTTCTCTTTTAATCCCTCCCCTGAGTCCCTCCCATCTGACTGTCTGTCTGACTGTCTTCTTGTCTTTGTCTGACTGCCTTCCTGCTCCTCTTTAAGTCTGCCTCCCCGCGTACCTGTCTGCCTGACTCCACGTCTGCCGCTCGTCGTCAGACAAAACCCCCGCTTGCTGCTGTCTGATGAAACCTACCATGAGGGAAACAAGGAGCAAAGGAGGCAAAAAGCTGAGAGGGGGAGGTACAAAGTCACAGGTTTCAGATCACGGAGAGCCAAAGCAAAGTGTTTGAGTGAAACTCCGTCTTTGGTCCTCAGCTGATGGAGCCCGCCCGCCCGCCAGCCTATTGATGGAGTTCTCAAAGGGGGAGTTGCTCTAATTGTGGAGTGAATGGTGGCCCAGAGAATGGCTGATTAGGAGGCTGCTGAATGCCCCAGGGAAATGGGTCACCTCCAGCCCGACGCAGGCCGCCCGCTTTTTCAGTGCAGGGAGAAAGTCAATTACACGCCACAGGCAGTGGGGCCTGGTGGCAGAGAGGCAGCGGGGCTGTGGTGGGCACAATACAGCAGCAGGGGGCAGTGGGAATGAGATGTGTAATAAGGGAGGGTGATGGCACTATGGGACAGCAAGATGGGCGTCGACGGCAACGTGGAGCGAGCCTGAGCCCCGGCGAGAGAGCGAGGGTAGAGCAGAAAGTTACAGTAGGTCGGTGAGAGCACTGAACTAGCCACAGTGCAGGACTGCCGTTATAACAGCACCATAACAGCAAAAAATGCATCAACATATAAACATACATATTAGCTTTCAGCAGCAGGCTGAGCTGCTTTAACGTCAGGCATTTGTATTATCGTCCTAATGAATTTGACTGAAATTTGAATGAAAGACAACAAGGTCTTTTCTGCTAACACCCAGGCTTCGTGTTGTGATTTATTATATATGTGATGTATAACTGTTGTTACTTCGATGACTGGATGAAACCTCAAACTATTACTAGGTTTGCTACCATGACCAACCTTTATATTACTGTACTTCATGGAAACACACACAAACAACAGCTGTTTTCCGGATCTCTGTTAATGTGAATAAAACGATGACCCTGGAACAGACACTGCCAGGTCACGCAGTCTCCACATTTTGGCTTTAAGTCTATAGACTAAATCAAAAGAATTTACACTAAAGATGAGACGCGAATCAAAAAGAGTCAGAAGAAAAAGTAGGAGGCTGAAAATCCTGGCGGTTGCCGAGCAGCAGCTGCTTGTGGTTCAGCCAAACAGAAAAGAGCGGGTCAAAGGTTCCTTGGCTCAGCAACGAGCAGTCTCAGCAGAATCCCGTTCTCTTCTTCTGAAACAGGTGAGAGTCTCCATGCAGGTAAACAGCACTAAACCCTCACACCACGCAGACTTGAGTTTGTCCTGGTTCTGGACCCTGGTCTCGACTCGCAGCTTTCAGGGAGCTCACCACTTTCACGCTGAAAGCGACCCACATATTTTCTGGGTCGCTACATACATCGCTCAGGTCAACACCGCTGTGGTGTCACCTGGGGTCCCACAGGTCAGAAACCTGCCTGAGACCCTGGGGCCTGAGGCCCGGTGGGTGCACTGAACACCAGGAAAAGACAGACCCACAGGAAACGGCTCGGCTCATAAACAAGGAAGCACCTCAGTTAAATGTACAACCTACAGGACGGTCATGATGTTGAGCTGAGTAGTGACAGATGAGCTCAGAGACCAAACAATTAATCAAGGGTTTCTTTAACAAAGTATCTGTAAAACAAGGCCAGAGGCTTTTATTAAAACGGAATGTATGTAGATTTATTGAAGATCAATAAATCCATTTCCTGCCGAACCTCTGACTTTTCCCGCTCTCTTACTTATTGAGGCCAATGTTTCAATGCATAACAATTTAAATTGCCCGTTTTATGAGTACAGCCTTATGTCATTTAGAAGCAGGTCTATCAGTTAGCAAACATTAGTTTACTTGCATTGGCTGTAGGCTTAGAATTTATTCAATATCAACTCCCTCTTATGATACAATTAATTTTAAAGACGAATCTGGCATCAGGAATCTCACTGGGAGGCAGACAGGCCAAGACGTCCATTTGATTTCTGTGTATTCACTTCATTCTGAATTTTATGACAGTAAAACAAGTGAGTTGTGGTTAAGTGGCCGATTTCCTTAAATCTTAAAATGAAAACCATAATGCTCCTCATGAGGGGAACCATTTCCTTCTAAAAAGGCAGTAACTTGTATTCATTCACAGTCATCTAATAATATCAGTACACTCAAGTATCGATGGTGAGTTAACTCTTACATGCTTGAGGTGAGCTAAATTAAAATCTCTTAAAATGACAAAAATAAAAAAGAGAGTATTGGGAAGAAAGAGAACAAAGTGAAGAGACAACCGATCTCCCATGACACAGTGAGCCATTGTCCCAATGCAACAAACAAGAATGTGTCAGAAGAGAAGAATTACTGGGGCAGATGACGTGAGCAACAACAAATAAATCATAGATCCATTTTTAATCTGTGCTGTGCTTAGTCTCCACACAGGCAGGTTTATTCCTGTCTAAATGTCATTGGAATCGTCCTGGAATCCTACACAAAAGGATTAAGTCAAAGTTTTGGCCTGAGTCAGCGTGGAACTAAAACACATATCTCACTGGGAGAGCTGTTGTTACAGTAACGGGCTGTTATCTGCATAAATAGCATAAAGTAATGCTGAGATGGCAGAAATGGGCTGCCATCAAACTTACTGTTTGCCTGACATGCACCTTTGCTTTCCCCATGTTTCTACTCCCTTTTCTTTTGGGGGGGACTTAATGAAGGCAGGCGGTCTGGACTAGGGTTAGCAGAGGGTATGATCAGGATGGGTGATGCGAATAGCTACGCTGGTGCCTACTCTGAATGCTCGCCAGCCGCTCTTCTATCATTTCTGTTGACTAAATAGTGGCTCACAGCCCCAGTCAGGCCACGTCCACGCACTCTAATGCCACAGAAGACACAAGTACTACTACGCTTTGAGTCCTCGGTCAACAATTGGCAGAACTGACGTATTCAACCAGTTCAATCTTTGCTAAAGTAGTTTTGGGTAGACGGACTGTAGCCAGTAGTTCTGCATCAGTGCCCTTTACCAAACAGTCATCTTCAAGTTTCTGCACAGTGTAAGCATGTGTCTTGTATGTATACAAACGTTTGAAGCTTGGACTTTGTATGAACAAACCAGATGTTTCCTGACACGCTTTCTCAACCGTTATGCTGATGATCAGCCCAAAGAATGTCAATGTCCATATCTGGGACAGCAGAAGTAAGTCTGCAGCACGTCTGCAGAGGCATGTGTGAGAAAGCACGTGACCCCCACAGAATGTGTGGTTTGGTTAAGTCTGGCACCACCAGTGTGTGAGTGCGCTTGTGTGTGTACTGTTGTCACCAGCAGACAGGGCTAAAAGATTAATGCTCTCTCGCAGCCTCTGTGGCAGGTAGAGCACAAAGAATAATTTGATTTCTCCTCCTGTCTCCTTGCTGTCTTCCCACTCTTCATTTTCTCATCTGCCTGAAAATCATGTACTCAACCCTCTTTGTTTCCCTCTTGTTGTTATCACCAGCAGCATCCTTTCTCCTCCCTTAAAAACCCAAACCTCTCTCCATAAAACACACACTGTTTTTGGAGTTCAGGTCAGGAGGATGTTGCAAGAATGTGGCAACAACAAGAAACTGTCTAGCAAAGCACTCGACCTGAACTCAACAGACGGTTACCATGCCAACCGCATGGGATGTTAGCCCACCTTGTGACGGTGCAGGGATGATGGACGATCAGATCCTGTCTTCCCCTCACTGTGGGGAGGTTGTCTTTATGCTGACTGGTCAGCGTAGTCTGGAAAGGAAAAGGAAAAGACAGAAAAAAAGTTTAAGAATCATAACCAGTCAACTCCAGTATGGGTGTATTAATGGACAAGCAGCTTAATAATCAGCGGCCTGAGGAAAATGCGCAGGAAGATGCATTACTCAGCCTAATGAGCACAAGAGAGTGCGTGGGATCTGTGCTCACTACATGCTTTTGTCTTCATTACATTGTGGCTCCTTTGCATTTGCATTAACACACAGACCGCTCCCACAGCCAAGAGCAACCACGCACACGCGCACACACAAAGAGATGTTGAGATACAAGCTTCACAGGAAACCGAATGGTCGACACGTAAAATGTAAGACAGCACATGGTCCACAGTTCAGCCAGTTGCTCTGACTAGAAAAGGTAAAAGAAAGTGCTTCCATATCTCTTCTGCTGAATGTGAAGCCCAGATCCATAAGAGTGGGTTTAACATCAAGCCTTTATTGGCAGCTATCTCCTGAGCTTTATGGACTCTTAAAGGAGTAGAAGTACAGAAACAGACTATTAGGCTGGATCGCTGCTCTAATCCCCAAAGCACATAATAGCTTCATTTGTGTCCATTTAGATCCTGATAAAAAATAATGCGTGCATGCATCTGGTTACCATGAGTTGTTGTAGTAGCTCAAGTGTTCTGTCTGAACAATCATAAGAGTATCCCATGGGGGTAAAGAGTGTGTAACCATGGAGAATGCAGGGCGTTTCCATGACACCCTGTCATCCATGAGGCACGCCGTCAGGATGTCTCATGTTCATCTGCCTGTGCAGCCTGTGTGTGTGTGTGTGTGTGTGCGTGTGCGTGTGTGTGTGTACAGTGGGTTTACGCTCGTTTTTATAAAGATGTGCGTTACATCGGAGCCCACATGTTTGTGTTGTATGAGCAACATTACAGATAGCATGCCATCGTATGTGTGTTTACGTGTGCGTCAGCCTGCGCCTTCGCACCATCCTGTCTGCGACCTGACCGCTGGCTGCACCCGTGATTGGGAGCAGATGGGGGCTGCGGGTGTGTGTGTGTGTGTGAGGAGAAAGAGGGAAGAGGAGTAATGGGGGGTAGGGGTGTGTGCTCTAGTTTGGGTGATGTATGGACTCACACTCACACAAAGACCCCCCTTCAACTGATGTGTTTCCCATTAATTGAAAGGGGAGAAAAATTAAGCCGGTGAATGGCTGCTTAAGCAGGAAGAATTTATAGCTCCGCTGTGACGAAGAGTAACTGACTCGAATTTTTGTGCAAAAGTTTGAGAAAAACAAAAAATAAAAGTAGTGCTGTGCAGCGCGTGAAGAAGAGAGCCTTCAGTGTGATCATCACTGCTCTTTGTGCTCACTTTGACACAGCCATGAAAACCAGAGTGAATGAAATGGTTGTTAACAGCAGGCGCTGCTCATACCCACATAAAGCCTTGAATATAAAAGCTCTGAATGAGCTTAAGATGCAGAGGTTGTGTGAATAGTGAAATGTTAAACTCGCAGTTGCACGGGTCTTTTCACAGTCCACTCTCCTCCTCTCCTCCCTCGTCCTCTTGAATTACTGGCCACCAGAGAGATGAGCATCCTTTCACCATATGCATGTTTGCGTTTATTCAATGCACTTCAAGTGAGGAAATAAATATCTTGCGCAACATCTTGTTACGGCAAAAACAGGGTTTTACGAAGGTGCCGTAAAGATGGAGCCAGAGTTCATAGTTTCCAGAAGTCGTTAACTTTCTGCACTAGGCAGTTTATTATCAACGGTCGCGAGGAGCGGATGTAAATGACGCCGAACTTATCTTTGCATTTCAGAGCGGCGCACACATCAGGGACTGTTAAGGATGCTGATTTAACTCAGAAGGCACTTTGTTTTGACTTTTGAGGTTTCCTTCTTCCTTGTTAAACGATACTGCAGAACTCCCATATGAGGGGTACTGGAACTATCAACTCAAAGCCAATTTGTGATTGTGACTCATCTTTGTCCGATAGCGGAGGCCTTGCATGCACCACATGTTGCATGATAGCGGTGCCTTCTCAAAGCTGCTCATTCTCCAGCTACGTGCAGCTCAAATGATACATGGTCACTTCCTCGACAGGTATAAAGTGGCACACAGCCAATAAACAGGCTTGATTATTGTCTGTCACATTCATCTACAACAGGAAGTACAGGGACAGTCACATGTGGCTGTCACCTGTGTTTGTCAGTGCAAAAACAATCAGGTAACAAAGTCCACTTCAATCTGGACTGAGATGGGATGAATCAGTCAGCAAGTGATGTTTGTCAAGCAGAGAATAAGACACAGGCTGAATTATTCAAAAGCTTCTCAAGGAGAATCCCTTTATCTTTTATTGCTGGGATCACAGGGCAAACACGTGAACTATGCTGGAATGCTTGACTGGCCAGTGCAGCTCACCAGATGACACGGGCGCTGCAGCAGAAAGCAAAAGTTCCTTACTCCAAAACAACGGCGTGCGGGTGCCCCTTGTTGCCTCATTAGCTATTCTGGTTTTTAGTAGTTTATGAGAATGTGGTAGACGATGTTGGCAATTTCAGACAGCTGTGTTAAAGTCAGCGTAGATGTAAAAAGTGTAACAAACCCAAATGTGGCCCATAATCATGGTGCGAACGGCAACATTAGGCCTGAAAGCTTTGGGCTCATCCTTTACCAACATTTAATATTTTATTATTAAAAGTAAATGAGGTGAATGACAGTGACTTTAGACCACCACAGTCTAATAAAAGGCTGGTGTTACAAAGTGATTTGTACTTCTTTTGACTTGGTTTAAACAAACATTCCCCAATACTAAACATAGCAGCTAATGATATAATGGTGATTTTAAGTTAGAGCCATATATATTATTTTCCTGCGTTCACCCAGGATGTTTCACGCCACACATACAAGAACATTGTGCATTAAGTGTGTGTGTGTGTGTGTGTGTGTGTGTGTGTGTGTGTGTGTGTGTGTGTGTGTGTGTGTGTGTGTGGAGAGTTTGAGTGACTCTGCTTTAGTTCTGCTTCGCCCAGACAGATCCCTGCAACAAATCCCGCACTCATACTGGAGCGAAAACGGAGCCAAGCCACATCTTGGCACCTTGCTTCCCCTTAAACAAATCAGGCCACAGAGGCTAATAAAAAAACCATAAGAGTCCAAAGCTCCACAGACGAGGGGGTACCAAAGAGGGGAGCAGCGCTCAGCTCCCCCCTCTCCATCTGAAACAAACTCAAAAGACACGACAGAGCTTTTCAGCTCAAACAAACCGTGCCAGTCTCTCCACGGTCTCCATCATCCTCACTCTCTTTGCGCTACTGTTAAATACTGCTTTGTGGCTATATTGTTCATTACCAGCTTTGCTAAAGAAGAAAAAGTCACTCCATGAAAACAAATTGCTCAGTTCAGTAACAAAGTGCAAGTGAACGTTCCTTCTTTAGACCAATTACAGCTTCAAAGTGCACACTTCAGACAGGGAACAGAGGGAGCGGAGGATGGAGAGAAGCAGAGGAAATGGGCCGACATGGGCCTGACGGGTGTAGAGCTGAACGTCATCCAGCCATCCAGGGGCACGTCTGCCGCACGCTGCCATCAAACCTATTTACATATTCAAAAAAGGAAAGAGGCGTCGTTTGCATGACTCATCCTTTCCAAGAAGGTAGAAGAAACACAAGTCGCAGCGCACAGCCACCTACCACCGCACACAACCAGATCTAGAGTCAGGAAGTCAACTCAGACGACAAACCTGAGGAAGAACCAACCCCAGAACAGAAAAAAAGAGAGATTACGTTTTTTTCAATAGCTTGAGGCCACTTTAAAATGACTTTACCATGCAACATCTGTTTTGAGTACCAGCTGACACTCAATGTAATAAAACAGGCAATTTTCTTCTTTTCAAATTCACCGAGAATAAATACTATAAGAAGATCAAAAAAATGAAGGGATCACTGCACACACGCACTGCTGCTGCTCAGGGCTGCTTTATTTCTGCTCATACTATTCTTGCTACAGACGAACATAGTTGTTGTTGAACCAAGTGCCAGCTGAGCAACTGTGGTCTAGTGAACTTATTGGGATATTTTCTGTGTTACTTGGTCAAACGTTGAGGGGATAAATGTATACGGCCTAATTTATTACATCCCAAGTAGCAAGTAATTGTTGGCTGTAGTTAGGTTTCACTGGTGTTTTGTTGTGGAGAGTTTGACCAGGGGTTGAGGACACACAATCCAGATGAAAGGTGTCAGTGGAAGAGGCTAATAATCGGTGGAAACCAGCAACCTATAGAAATCTGCGTTTGGCCTCATTTAGCATGCGAGCACAGTTTGCACGGCGTGCGTTACGTTTCTCCTTTATGCAACTTGCTCCAAATCAGCCACCATTTTATACTTGTGCTCCCCTGAGTAACAGCAGCCATCTGGGCACAAGTACATGTCACATGCCTCTTAGATGCATTCAACAGAGGTGCAAACACAACCACTGCAATGGGAAAAAAACATGATAGCAGTGTTGTGGTGGATTTGATGCTTCTTTAAAGCCCGTGTCGACAGGTAAGTGAGGTGGTGATGTGAGCGATCTTGCTTCTGCAGCTACAAAGCTGAAACCACACCCATGTAGTAGCATCTGTGTAATGTTTCTCATTGGAGTAGACAGAGTTAATTTTTTCCTTTAATTTGTAACCAGTCAACACAGTTGTTTTAACAGGAACTTTGCAGCTTGATTAACTTGCTATCGATGCAAGTGTTGACAGTGTGTTTGTGTGTACAGTAAATTAGTGCACAACAATCAACTGCAGGTACAAACACTCAAGTCTCGGTTGCCTTCTCAAACTTGCACAACAAGAACAAGTTTGTGTCTGCTGTGAACAAATGGATCCTGCTCCTTCACTTGAACCCGGCCACATGCCGAACATGTGCGTACGGTGGAGACGCGGAGAGGCCGCACGAAGGAATGCGCACAGACTCGTGAATTAAGCGCCGCACGGCCAATAAACAGGCCTGGCGAGATGCGGCCAGCGAACCCCACGTGTCCTCGTTCACCTGCTGCTGAACCAGGAAGAAAACGCTGAGCGCGTGTGTCGTGAGGACGCCTCGGCGTCAGGACGTGCGGAGTGAGACGCGTATGGGCCCCACATGGCTGCATAGTTTAAAAAAGGTCTGCCATTATAAAACAGACAAGCATTTCTGCGAGCTAATTACCGCTGGATCAGGAACCAAGGCTGTCAAATCCAAGAGCAACAAGTGACTGGAGCTTTAGCAAATACCGAAAACGCTCTTCTCACCTAAATTAGTAAGAAAGAAGCCTCACGGAGAAGAAAGACATTCTGAACAGTAAGACTGAATGCGATGAGATTATATAATGAAATAGGCAGAGAAATATTAGACAGTAAATTAGAAAGTAAATATGAATGTATCATTTGGTTTGGTCCTGCTAGCTATAAAATAAAAAAAGAACAAACTATAAAATACTTGAGCACAAAGACGCCAAGCTGTTTACGAGGGACTGGTCCATCACACTTTGTTTGTTGGTTTACTTTGTAATATGATAAGAAATTTACTGTCTTTTGGTTTTTGGACTGAAGCTAAGAAACTGTCTAAACAATTTGTGTTTTCATCGTTCAAACAAGACATTCTACATTCACGGGACGCGAGTCTACCACTGCAGTAACTCACCTGGATGCTGTGTAAGTAGTGACCAGGAGTGTCCCATGCCAAAAGTCAGCTCTGAGGGCGAGATCGCGTGTGAGAGCCACTACATGGAACCTGGTGGCGCTGACAAAGAATAAAGGAAAGGGAGTGTGGCATCAGCTGGAGGGAACAGTACGTCACCGTACGTAGAGGTGTTTCTCTGGCACCGTAATTGCATGCAGATAAAGCCTGAGCTCTTCACTGGCGAGAGAGAGCTGTTCGTGAGTGTGTGTGTGTGTGTGTGTGTGTGTGTGTGTGTGTGTGTGTGTGTGTGTGTGTGTGTGTGTGTGTGTGTCTTTCTTCACTATGGTCTCAGTGAGAGAACACCATCTTCTCCTCCACCTTTACTTTTCTCATCACGCCTGCTTTCTCTACGGTGACAGCGAGGAAGCAGATTTACCACATAAACCCCTCCTCCTCCCTCTATTTATTTACTCAGAGTCCAAAAACTGCACAGCACAGGGGAAAAAAATGAAGGAGGGTGAGAAGGGTGGAGAAGGAAGGGAAAAAGAAAAAGGGGGTGGGCAGAAGCGCAAACATGCAACACAGGTTTGCTGCACACACGTGGAGGGGACGCGCACGCATGCAGCTGCACACGCACAGACACACACGTACACACTCTCCTGCTGGAGCATCTAAATCACATTAGCTGCCTGCCTGCCATCCATCACTCCCACAGACAAAAGCAATGGCGGAGAGGCAGGGAAGGTGCACGGCAACATGCAGAACCACCCACCAACGAGCGGACGCGCTCGGAAACCAGACGACAGCGCGGCGCGCGCACACACGCGCGCACACACACACACACACACACACACACACACAGAAATCAACCTGCATTTACTGGCGTGCTCATCAGTGTCAGTGCTCATCAAGCGTGCGCTCAGGGATCCGCTCACTTGCTTCTGTGTTGCAACTGCTGCTGTACGCTTGGCGGAGTAGAATTAACATTACAGAAAATCAACTGTTTTTATGATAATGCGAGAAAAAATATACACGGCTGCTTTAAATATTTAAAATGGAAGCATCAGCAGAGTGACATGTCCTTTTTTCTGTCTGTTTCAATCTCCTTATCCATTACAGAGGGATGGGGCCCTTATCTAAGTGTGTGTGTGTGTGTGTGTGTGTGTGTGTGTGTGTGTGTGTGTACGCAAATATTTGTTGGAGCAGCCTTTTGTCTTTATGGAGTTTCGGGTGCATGTCAGTGGGGGGGCTCCTTACCTAATGTGAAACATGGTGACTGTGTGTGTGTGTGTGTGTGTGTGTGTGTGCATCTTATCTAATGGCCTACCTCTGGGGTTAGTAATTGACAGGGGAGAAGGAGGCGCGGAGGGAGAAGTGAAGTTTTCGGGGAGGCAGCAGCAAGTTGACGCGTGCTCCGTACGCTATGAGACCATATGGTGCCCGCTGTGCATGGAGGCCGTCTCTCCCAGCGCTCCCCCTCCCCTCCCCTCCCCTCCCTGGTTAACTCAATAACATCCACAGCCTCTTCTTTTAACTCGCTGTTTTCACTGGCAGATAAAGCAAGGAAAAAAAAAAAATCTCTCTCCTGCACAACTGGCTCTGGCACTTGTCTCCTCCACGCCTCTCACCGCCGTGCGCTGCGGCATGCAGCCGTGCCCATTGGACCTGCACGTACGCAGCGCAAAGGTGTGAGGGGATGGAACGGCTTCCTGAAGCCTCACTGCACACTTGTGAGCAGCGACAATTAGAGCGGGCGGTCGGCCGCGCTGCGTGTCCGCCGAGCGGCTCGCGACCCGAAGCAGCCGCCGCACGGGCGTCCACGGCGGCGCGCGCGGCGTCAGAGCGGCGAGTGAGAGGAGCTGCTCTTTTAGTTGGATCGTGAAATCATTTAAAAACGCACACACGCTCGCAAGCAAAACACACTCCCCCTCCACCCCCCTGAAGCCGTTTGATGTGTAATGAGAGAAACCATTAGCAGTAAAAATGGGCTCTCCCCGCCCTGCTGCTCAGCACATCTTAGTCAGAGCCACAGTTACATGTCTATTTATACATTCTCTCGTCTTTAGATTCGCTTCTTTTCTAACAAGGAGATGTCTGAGTCTGAGAAGCACAGTCAAGGAGACTGCATTCCTCCTGCCTTCACTGCTTCTCTCCCTCTGTGTCCACCCCCCCTCCCCCCCCAGTCGCCCGTCTACTCCCTCTCTATATAGCTCTTTCCTGCTCTATGCCTCCCTCCATTTCACTCTCTCTCTCTCTCTCTCTCTCTCTCTCTCGCTCACTCACATTCTCATCAGGCGATATGCAGCAAGGCAGAAATTCATCTGGGGATATGAAACACGGAGATTGTTTGGACTGAAAGAGAGCAAAACAAGAGCGAATAATAGACTATTGGTGAATGAGAGGAGGAGGAAAAGACAAGGCAGGGAGAAAAGAGAGGGGGAGAGAAAAGGGGAAAGAGGAGGGGTGGGCTGGCGAGAGCGGCATGCAGCGACCAGGAGGAGGAGGAGGAGGAGGAGGAGGAGGGGGGAGAGGCTTGCTCTCGCTACAGCAGTGGGCGTTCCTCTCCCTGTTCCTGTGAGGTCAAAAGTTTACAGTGGTTTTAATTTCACCTTTCCACAGCCAATCACAGCACGTCTCACGCTGCTGCAGGAACTTTGACCCACTCGAAGATTTTGATTGTAAATATCTGAAAATCACCTCGGTTTCACAATAAACTCCGCTTTTCCCCACTGGTGTTTATTTATTTAGTCCACATTTTCCCCTTTTATCTGAAAGCCCCTAATCACGCAGGAATTCGGAAAGGGAGGACTTTATTTGTTCATTTTGCATTCCCCATGCTGTTTACCAGCAGCCTGCGTAACATAAGCACTGACCTCTACTCTACAAAATAACGATGGTTCACATCAGAGGACACGAGAAGCTGTTTGGCGTGAGGTCAGTAACATGGTAATGACATCTTGGCCAAACGCAGGCTAATTTGCATCCCTGCCTTCGGTTGCCTCGTAGACGAGCTTCCTGGACGGTTCTGTTTACAACCCTGCCCACTCCGCTTCCTGTCCCCCTCCGCTTTCGGCTGCAGAACACTGAGCAGCTTTCAGTCTGACTGTACTCTACGCGTGTGCTTATGAGGGGGGAGGAGGCTACAGTTGGATCATAGCATTAGAGAGGGGAGGGGCCGCTCTGCAAATAGAGTGAGCAGAGAGTCAGCATGGCTGGCGACAGTAAGTAGAGTGGCTTCAAGCCTCTTGTTAGGAGACTGGGCTGTGTGTGTGTGTGTGTGTGTGTGTGTGTGTGTGTGTGTGTGTGTGTGTCCGTAGCTTCTTCATGATTGTCTGTGTGCACATGTGGGTGTTTGATTAATTAACAGCCGTGGTCATTGAAGAAGCTCCCTGTTGTTCCATTCTCCCCACACATCAGCTGCACAAATGCCCCTCCATCCCCCAACCCCACCTTGCACCCCCCCCTCGCTCCCACATCCACCTGACTGCGATAATAAGGCGCACACATCTGCACGAGAGCAGCAAGCTGTGAATCAAGTGTGTGCGGACGAAGTGTGGACAGAGCAGACGTAAGGAGATCTACGTCCCCCCTCCACCTGTAGCCGACTCTGTGGCCTCTCGGGGGCTGTGCTTCCATCCAACCCGACACGCAGGAAAAAGAAACAGGACTGGAGGAAAACACAAGTCTGTCTACGCCAAAGGCTATTAAAAACATAAATCAATAGGTCCCACTGTCACGAAAGCTCCATCCAACATGCACTGATCTGCTCTGCGGTTAGAGCCGAGACAGAAACAGTCCTCATCAAATGCAAGTTCTGTCACAAAGTTGTGAAGCTCTTTAAAAACAATTAATTACAGTTGTGACCCTTCTTAACATGCAAGTTCAATTCAAACTTCAAAGCAGTGTGAGCTGGTCACAGGTTAGCGACAGGCTAACACGTTATCAGTTCCAGTCTATTCATTGGACGACTCCAGCCTATGTGTCAAATCACTTAAATTTTAGACTTCATTTATTTAGAGAACAACATATTGTGGAAAAAATATAACAGTATTTACTTATAAATAATTAATATAAATAATTTGTGCAAAAAGTGAACGTTACACAGTGAAAAAGTGTGAGCCAAGGCCCCCGTATTAGTTAAAGTGAAAACCCCCAGTGTCTCCTCTCTCTCTGTTCCCTCAGCTTTTCTTCTGTTGTGCAGAAGAAACAAACTGAAAATCGAACCCACACCCAGGATCTTACTTGTACTGCTGGTAAATAAATCACAGACCCTTAAAGTGCTGGAAGCAGACGCAGGCTTCACAGCCTAATCACAACAGCAACAAGCCTGCCCTCAACTCCTCCGGCTATATTTCTGTTCTTTTGTTCAGCTGAAGTCTGTCAGGACAAAGGTTAAACGCAGAGAAGTCACAAATTAGTCCTTTGCTAGTCAGAGTTGAATATATGTGTGTGTTCCAGTAATGTGGTGTCAAGAGGAGCACTTAAAGCCTCCACAGGTTTGAAACAGGCAGAAACGCAAATCATTAAAACGGTGAGAACAAACAGGGATTTGTTGAAGTTTTCTCACATGTGCACAGTTGGCCAATTATTGTGTGTTTGGAAGTATGAGAGTGGATGCAGCCCCGAGCCATTCTACCACACAAACACACAGTGTTGGGAGGGTGGTGATCCCAGACATTTAATAAATGCCTACATTCACACAGCAAAAACGTGTGGGGGGGACTCAACGTCCACTTCCATTCTTCAGGATAAGGCTTCCTTCAAGCACTGGGCCGATCGAAGCGTTTAACACTCGGCTGCTGGATTTAAGGCAGGCAACTTATGAAGCCACAGTGGCCTTTTAGTTGGTTTCAGCCACGATTATTGTTGCGGTAACACAGAAGATGCTGAGATGCAGCACAAAACAAGGTCTGATTAAAGTTTCACAAACTGCTCATTTGTGAAGCCCTCAGACCAGAACAAACAACAGTGATGAGCCGGAGCCGACCAGAACTTGTGGACTGCGCCACTCGGTAAGTTTAAATACTGTAACACACTTCTGGTAGATTATGGATGACCAGATTTACGAGAGAGTTTGAATGAATCATCGAATGTCAAAATATAACAAAACTGAATATAAGTAGAAATAGAATTAAACATACATTAATTAAAGACGGCTGCAGTGTTTTGAGAGCTTCATGTTTGACCTTTCAAGCTCACGCTTCCTCTTCCCATTGTTTATTACTGTTTGGACCTGGGTGCCGGCCGTGGACACTGGGTCCGTGCACGCCAGGCGGCTCAGGTGAAAGACTTCCCAACGCTACACACCACATTCTGCATGACACTTTGTTCTTTGCTGAACTCAACTGACCAGAACTAAAGGTCGACCTACAAGTATCCTCCAGGTAAATTATTAATGACTTGTGTTCTTTCTCTCCCCGCCTGCCTTCGTAGGTCCTCTCTTTCTGACTGTTGTTTTCTTAGGCCGCCTCCCTCTCATCATTTCGTCCTCCCCTTCTCCTCCCCTCCGCCTGCTCCGAATTCTCTCTCCCTCCTTTTCTCTAAGTCCAGCGTGGAGTTGGTGTTATTTTTAGCCCTGCTAAGATAGGGAGAGAGATCGCACCAACGCACACTCTCCACGAGGCCTTCACTGCAGACCTGTCAGCAACATGTGAGAGAAAAACGGCTTTCACGACACATACAGGCTGCATGTGTTTCCACTGTGTGTTTACTATAGCACTGCATTAGGATGACTAAGCTGCTTTCCTTGTCGTAGACACAGAATGTCTCGCAAAAAAGGAGAATTCATCATCATACTTGAAAAGGTCCCGTCTGTGTGTCTGCAGCCGTAAACAAAGGGCATCAGCAGCACCGCTTCGTGCAAAGTGGATTAGAGCACCACTCCCCACCAAAATCACATGTTTTCTGATGCTGTCAAAGAATTGATAACATCAGTGTCATCTGAAAAAGCAACAGTAGTAGTCCAGTGTTTAAAATAAAGCATCGCTTTATTCTTACAATTAGGGCTAGAAAAAAAGGTTGTCATTCTGCCATGTGGTGTTCTCAGACCTGGGAGGATAAAAAAAAAAAGTGCTACCGTTCCATCTGGAGTTTGAGCTCAGAGGAGGTTTTGTCTTGAAGATGCAGGTATTTTCAATTGGTGAAATGTCTGTGAAAGTGTCACTTGTAGGGCTTCCTGTGGGGGGGGGGCATGTGATAGAAACATCACCCCAGAAGCTTTGGTTTAAGACTAAGATTCGATAATAATGTATACACAGTGTCTCTATGTTAAAAAGCAGAGATGATACTGGAATTGAAACAGATTTTAAAACCCTGGGAGAAACATGGAGGACAAAGAAGGAGCTGCCTTGCTCTGGGATGCTTGCTGATTTGCAATGCGCTGCGTCTCACTCCAGTCTAAATGAATCAGAATTATGCAGGTCTTTGTTTGTTCTGCTTCCTGTCAAAACAGCACAGTGGGATGGAACAAAGAAGGATCACTGAGACATCTCTTAGGAAGCCACTTATTTAGGAAGAATTTCCCAGCTAACCAATATGGTTCGGCAGAACTGCCTGCTGTCCTGCTTATTTTGGTTAATGAAAGGAAAATTATGGAACTGAAAAGTAGCTGTGGACAGTTTCAGGCTCCAGTGACGGTGATGACAGTCGCATGGACTACAATATTTGAATTTGAATTGAATATCTGAACTATTGGACGAAATGAAATCCCAGTGGTTACCTGAGGTCAACCAGCAGATGATATTTCACCCTGGGCTTCCTGATGCTAAGCTGAACCCCCAACATACACGTATACATATATATATACAGAACATGCATACGCAGCAAGCATCACCACAGTTTGATTGGCTGGAAAACTCCACACACACGCAAACAGCATCTATAAAAAGCCTCAGAAGGATGAACCCAAGAGGAACCAGAGTCTTTGTCTCACATTGCATCAAATCAATATTTAAATTCTGGCCCCATTTCCTCCAAAGAGTATTCACGGATGTCACCGCCTGTTTACTACGACTCCGAGCTCACTGGACTAGCAGCTTCGTTCTGAGAGAGAGAGAGAGAAACAGAGAGAGAGAGGTGGTAGAAGCAAATGAGAGGGTGGGGGGGGGGGTTTAAAGAGGAAAAGCTGAATCAACCCAAGACGTTCCCTGTCTAAGCTGAGGTCGAACCATACAGGACCCCCCCCACACACACACACACTGAAACAAACACACCCCAGCTTCCCAGCTTAGCAGAACCAGTGTAAGTGTAGAAGGTCTGCTTAGTCCTTATTTACAGAAGAATGTCACACACATGCTTTCAGAAACTCCTAAGTCATGCTGTACAGGCACCTCTCTATCATGGGGTTACAGGCGGTGATATACAGAACCTGAGCTGCATGAGCAAGACGGATTTGAGCAACAATATACCTATGTGCAGGAAAAATGTAAATGCCAGTATAATACTGGCGAAACAACTTTTAAAATAATAATTATTTGATAGAGAATTGGGTCATTTACATCTGTGCCTACACATCACGTTCTACTCTCCAGAAGTCTAGCAGAGAACCAGAGGAGTTTGATATATTTCCCAAGCCAGTGTGTGTGTTTGCATAGGTGATTAGCATCGTTACATGAGGAGGCTTAATTAAATGGAGTCTTCTATTATTCAGGTGGAATGACATTTGCAATAATGTATCACTTCTTTTGTTAAGGCTGGAATAAACGGCTTTTGGGGCCCTGGGTGTTAACGTTAGTACTGTACATTAGTGCACACTGTGTAGTGTCAAGGACACGCAGAAGGGGTTTGATGTTGTGTATGTTGCGAATAAGTCCAAGTGACATCACATGGGTGACAGCGTGACCTCGGAGGGGCAGCCAATCAGGCTCAAGCCGCTCTGCCAGCCCTCAGCTCTGCACCAAGGTGACGAGGTGGGGGTAGCAGACCTTGGAGCGCCTTCCTGCTACGGAGATGAGTGATGCCGCTGCTACGCTGGAGAGGGGAAGGCGTGAGACACGGCTGTGTGTGTGTGTGTGAGCGGTGGGGGGGGGGGGGGGGGGTAGTGTGATATAGGAGGTGTGGCGGTTGAGGGGAAGGCAGGACAGAAGTGAATTAAGTTGAGGAGGTGGTCGCATAACAACCAGGTTCAGACAGAGTTGAAGCCACTCGCTGGCTGAGCTGCAGCTGGTAACGTTTACCTCGACTCCCACCCCAGAAATGTTTGTGAGAGAGTGTGCGCGTGTGCACGTGGGCACGTAAACCATAGGGATCAGGCCTACAGTAGATTTTAACCCTGGAGAACAGGTTTCACTCCTGAGGTCCCCGTCTAACAAGCGTCGAGTGAAACCACGTTCCCCCTCAGAGTCCGACGTTGAGTTGACGTCTTTTGGTGGCTCATCGTCTGCATGCGTTTCATGGATTTACAGCAAGGACCACACACTCGGGGTAAAGAAAATCCAGGTGTCACGTGACCGCTGCTGCGCTAAAGCCATTTCCCAGGCAAAATGTATGTGGTGAAAATCCACCTGCTGTCCTGGCACCACCTCCCAATTTTGCTGAGATCTGGTTGATTTTGACGTTCCTGCTTTGCATTTACTGCATTTCAGCAAATAGTAGAGTGCAACCACAGACAACGCACAGTGGGACTGCTGCCCAGCTAATATTAGCATTTAGGAGACAGCCCCGTGCTTAGAGTCTCACAGAACTGCGCCTTTTGTCTATTAGTCTTGTTTGGATTATTGACGTCAGCACTGTGGCCGCTCGGTTTTTCAGTACAACACGAATCGATCTTGCCCAATGACGGTGTTTTAGGACCTTTAATGTACAATGTGTGCCGTACCGACTCTATTTAGCTCCGGCAAACATGCAGCGGAGCTCCTGAGGGATGATGCAGCCCTCTGAGGAGGGAAGGGGAGAGGAGAGGAGACGAGCGGAGACGCAAAGGAGGTGGAAGAAGCCCCAGGTAGCCTCCCAGCAATGCACCATTAGAGAAAGGATACACAAAGCTAAGCTTGGCTGCTCACTTCTGCTCCTGTATTCCTCTCTCTCCCAATGACCAGCTAAATATTTTATCAGCTGGCAAAAGAACCTACGAGCCCCAAGGCCAGGGGTTCTTTTTTGTTTGTTTCTTTACTGAAGAAAGTGTGTGTTTGTGTGTGTGTGTATCGGCTGGGGGAGGGCCGGGTTCGTTCACCGACCACTCACCGAAGTGCTTTTGATTAGTCACTTTGAAGTACTTCTGATTCTCTCTTCCTCTCTCCGTTGTACATCCTATGTGCAGCACACTGCTCAGATCAGTTCAGAGCTGGATGAACGACCTTGAGCAGGCGCACAGGGCTGTGTTGCCATGGCAACGAAGCCTCGCGCAACCAGTAACAGCTGGATGCAACAGCACTCCCTGAATTTTAGCGGGAGTCGCCACGTTAATAAAACGACTCTCCGCGTCTCCTCCCCCCTCCTCTCCTCTCCTCTCCTCTCCTCTCCTCTCGCTCTCCCTCTGTGTCTCTCTCACTCACACGGACGTGTTCTAGCACAAAAGAAAGACACAATTTTACAAAACAGCGGTTCACGATTTAACTTGTTTTCTTAGTGTAATAAAATAAAATTCAAAATGTAAAAAAAAAAAAGGACAAGAAATCCTGGCCACCAACTAAATGCAAGGCAGAAACCTAATGCAAAGAAAAGCATACAAGGAGAAATCCACCAAAACAGGCACTTGACATTCCTCTCACAGAAGAAGTATGTCTCCGAAAAAAATAAAGCTGCAGAGGACGCGAGCTGCACGGAGGCATTCTTTGGGAAAGAAAGGAAACACAAACCGAGGATGCACAGTTGACAGTTGCTGTGAGAGCGCAGCAGCCCCCACCCCTCTCCCCCATCACTTTATCCACACAACTCTGCCTAATTATCACAAACAGCTCCTTAACTTTAGCAGAAACACTTTTAGAAATCGTTTTGACGGAGTAAAAACCAACAGGATTTCCTGACATTTTAAATAGCAGAAGTGACTGGCGAGACTCAGTCGGAGGATGTGACCTGCGTTTGCGTTCCGTGTGTCAGCAGTGTTTTATGTGACATGCTTGAATGACTAGAAGGCCACAGTAGAAACTTGGATAAAGCAATATTAACCTTAATAAATAAATACGTCTTCTGTTTAGACGAGATGTAAACACACTAACAACTTTTAGGGAGCTGAACTTTTAACCCACAAAAAAAAAAAAGAAAAAAAAAAAGCGCTGTTCGTTTTCAAGGCTCAACACTGTGAATGAAGGGGAACCAGCGTGACCAGCCGCCTGATATGAGCACTCAAAGGCCGGTTTGATGCGCCCCTCTTCCCGCTCAACACATGCTTTACACCACCGGTCTCACTTTCACATGTGTCTTTTTGGAGTGTGACAACAAACTGCAGAAGCAGACTCAGACGACAGCTCCCACTTATCAACAACTTACCTTTCTAATTGATTTTTTTTTACTGACACTCGTCTCGTTCAAATGTTTAATTTAATTTTTTTTGTCAGTTTACTCGAACTCCATAAACCAATAAATATGCAAATCCAAGCTGACACAGCTTATTTACTCTGTCTAGTTGATGACCTCCATTCCTAA
Organism: Betta splendens; assembly: GCF_900634795.4. Taxonomy (NCBI): domain Eukaryota; kingdom Metazoa; phylum Chordata; class Actinopteri; order Anabantiformes; family Osphronemidae; genus Betta; species Betta splendens. Next base: position 15,808,762 of record NC_040887.2, on the reverse strand, counting down.
TAACTGCGTGGCCATCCACTTAAGTGTCACCACTCTGCTTTGGCAAAACCCCTGTTAAATAAAAAAAATACTGTTTCTAATTTTGCTTTTAGACTTTAGACTCGAACCTCTTAGACAAGGAGGGACCGGTGACATTTGGTCGTCTGTTTCAACAGGCCTTGTGTTGTGGTGGGGTATATACAGAATGATTTAAAACCATAATGTTAGAGTAATACAATATATTATCATAAATACAGCACAATAGATTCCAAACACCTTGTTTATTTTCTAACCACAGCTCTCGTCTCTCGTGCTGATTCACAGCTGTAATTTTCCAATAGACCTGTGGTGGTCATTTAACAACAATCATCCCAAATCTGAGGGTATTTACCAAATCCTCATGGACTCGTCTTAAATTACAAACTCAAGAATGCCTCCAGTCCAGGAAGAAGGAAATATGTCTGCCATTCAAAAGGAAGACAACTGATTTAATAATTGTGTCATTTTCTGCAGCCAGTATAAGCATTGCTTTATTTTGAAAGGACGTTAAATGGCGAAAATACATTCTGTTTGACTGAGCATGCAACAGCTGACTGCAGACTATTGGCTGCTCTTTGATGGCCTTTCAACCAAAACAAGATGTTGGTGTTTCTTGTTGCCAATTTTGTTTAGTCAAATATGCGTAAATCCTTTAGCGTAAAACATCCCTAGAAAATTATTTCTAACAACGCAAATGGTGAGAGAATAACCAGCACGTCAGCTTACTGCACAGGCCTAGAGCTCCAAAACACAACTGTACTGCCAATAAGATCAGCAGCGCATAAAGGAATAAACAAAGGAAATTAAGGGTTTATTATTAGAAGTATCAATTTTTTTTTCTATAATACTCGAGTGTACTTGTAGGACCATAAGTCTAAACAAAAGAATAGAAGAGAAATGAATATGATTTACCACTTACAGATACATTTACATGTCTGATGTTGACTAAATAAAACTCAAGGCTTTTAGTGGATCACTACGAAGGACGTTCATTGTTGGTTAAGTGAAGAGTGGCCTGATGAGTCTTTACAGTGTCCACAGTGTTGTACAAGCAGGATGTGGGTAGTATTTCTGGTTTCTAACTGCCATCCGTACAATAAAGCAGAGCTGATATTGGAGCTGAAGCTGAAGTCAACACGTGTAAATCCACGCACTCGCTGTCGAGTCGTTATCAGAAGAGCAGCTAAACGTGACTCCTGATCACTTTGCAGATTATGGGAATGCTGTATAAAGCCACTCTGAACACAATGATTTAGGATTAATGCTTTTAATCAAACTCTTTTTGAGGACAGACAGAAAAAAAAGCACTATTGCGACTCTTACTCCTGGATTAAGGAGCATCTGTGGCTCATACTTCCAAACTTTTAAGCAATGTTCTTAATCCAACATTTATTCAGACCAGTCGAATGTAAAACATTAATGTTTTTTGCCAAACTCTACTCTACCTAATATTGATGTCACATGTATCCATAGTAGTTTGGATGCCAGCCTTTGGCATTCATGTCAAACCTAGTGACACTATATAAAAATGACATGTTGGTGTTAACAAAGTTAAAATCTATTTCATACAAAGAGATAGAAAGAGAGTAAAAAACAGCCTGATTCCACACATGGTGAAAATGAAAACAGGAAAGGCAGTGGAGGAGGGCAGAAACGAGATCAACAAAAGACAAGAGGAGACACAAAAGATATGGTTCCAACGAGAGGCTCCACCTGAGCCCCTCCCCGTACAACACACACAACCTTGTAGTTCTACTTCTGGGAGGACACTCATCGACCGAATACTCTCTCTGTCCCAAAACCATCACCCCTGATTGCATCACTCCAAAATTCATTCAGACACGTTACCCATCGCACAACTCCAAGTGCAACAACAAATACGCACACATAGCTTTCCACTGGTCCCCGGCTGATGCATGAGGTCCTGCTCAGTCTCTCATGAGCCCTGCCCCCAGCACCAGCCCCGGTCATCAGCATCCCCTTCAACCTCTGCCCCCCCGGTTCAACAAATATCATGCATCACTGTCACTCTCCTTGTCATTCACATGTTCATCCAACCATCCGTTTAGCCAAGATGCCGATCAGCTTCACACCCTCCCGGTCCTCGTCCTCCTCAACTCCTCCTGTGCAGATTGCAGGTCGCTGCGTGTGTGTGCGCGTGTGTGTGTGTGCGTGTGTGTGTGTGTGCGTGTGTGTGTGTGCGTGTGTGTGCGTGTGTGTGTGTGCGTTTGTGTGTGTGCGTGTGCGTGCGTGCATGTGGCCGCAGAGTTGACTGTCAGCAAAGAGCTGCTGTGGAACCAGATGACGGCTTCCTGTCACACCCCTTCACTTGTGCAAAATTGTTTGTCTTTTAAACAATAAAGTGACGGTGAGAAACAGGTTTGTTTCTTCGTGTCATTTGTTTGTCTTCATTCTTTAAGAGGAAATTGCCACAACTTTCCAGGTCTCAACCTGGATTTTGGCAAACTGACAGGATTGTGACTAAACGTGACCAAACACTGGTCACACACACACACACACACTCACCTGTTCACGCGTAAAACAAAATGCAGTGCATCAGGTCCATTCAAGTTGTGTTTACACACTGAAGAGTAGAACGCTTTTACTCAGCAGGGACCGTGTCAGGGCTCTGGTATCACGCTCAAGGGCACGGCGCTTTTCAACGTCGCCCCCCCCCACACACACACACACACACACACACACACACACACACACACACACACACACACACACACACACACACACACACACACACACACACGTTCAGGGTTACAGGACAGTGTGGGAACGGGGCCACGTTGCTGCCCCCTGCAGATACACAGCGAGACATTTTCGGGGGTGAAGCGAATGACAGGAAGAGTTGGGAATTAGACCCAACAGGACACACGCGCCGCCATCATTCACTCCACTCACGCTCTCACTTCAGACATTTACAGACAATGTGCTCCATGCGCTGCCGCGCGTACTGTACGCGCACAGTAGTCGGAGCAATTGGATTGTAACGTCTGCACTGAGGAGCGGGGCTGCTTGACTGGCTGACAGACACCATCACCTTTCTCTTAATTAAAACCAACACAGTGGAGCAGTGGACTCTCCCAGACACGATGCGCGTTGTCCACCGTCGATTCCGTGCGTGTGCTTATAATCCAACAAGCGTTTCGGTCCAAATTCCCTCGTGTTGCGTCAGCGTCTGGCTCAGGTGATGTGCAGTCCTCCACCAACTACCGACTGTCAGTACCAACCGAGGGGAATTAGTTCACTAGCATTCTAGTTGTGCTCGAACGCAAACGAGAGTCAAGTGCGTGCGAGCGTGTTGAGCCAAAACTTCCTGGTGGATTGTTTTTCTTTCTGCCAACTCTTTCTTTAAAACCCAGCACCACCAGCGTGTGCGTAAACTGGTCAGCTGGCGTGATCGCCAAGTTACCAAATCTAACAAAGTGGTGCTGGTCGTGCAGCGCGTGCTGACAAACAGACACTAGGGCAAAGACGCGGACAGGTTAGTGGATCTTTGCTGTCATGCACTAAATGACCATGCACTGTGCCCTCCGCACCACGCCGACGCCAATATTCTCTGTGCACACAAGTCACTGGCTACATTTCCGTCCTTCTATCGAAATGCTTCCCTCGTGCAAAGCCGGCTAAAGAACATGTGATTGTTAGCACACACGCAGCTGGAGCTCACCTTACGGACGTGTCTCTCCGTTGGATCGATAAATTCTTCTTTACACCATTAACTCTCCGCCATCTTCGGCACTGTTTGTTTAAATGGGAAACACTCCCGAAGCCCAAGAAGCCCGATCTGTAAGTTGAGGCGCCGCGGCGGATTGTGGGTAAGCGAGTACGTCGGCGTGACGCGCCGCTCGCCGTGCCATGGCGTCCGAACCGGATGCGGACTACACGCGGACGCTGCCACCGCGCTGGGCGGGGGGTCGGGAGGAGGAGAGGTGGGGGTGTAGGCACCGTCTGCCTCGCAGCCTGCAGACGGATGTCAGCCACGGCGGAGACGCCACGCTGGGTATTTTCAGTTAACCTCAGCACGACACGAAAGGCAGTTGTGAGTTGTTTGTTTAACGGCACGTATTTCAGACCTACCACCAACGCAAGGCGTCTGACACAGGAGCAGACTAAACTTAGAGGCGAATTATGACGCGAAGGTCTTGTGTGATGAGGATTTGTAAAGTGCCACTTTAATAAAAAGGCTGGGATCGGGGCTAGAACTGGCCAAACTGGGCCAATAAAAATGATTGGTGGTGGTGATGTGTGTGAAGAGGAAGGATGACGTTGACCTCACAAGTTTAGGGTCACATCTATTAGTTCAAATACATTAAAAGCTCATTTACAGCAGTGTAATATGGCCACAATGACAAAAAGTTATATAGAATGAAAGGATAAAAATTGTGCACCTGCCTTGAATGGCTTGAACAAACAAGGTCACATATAGTATTGTGTATAGTATAGTATAGTATAAGGTAAAAAGCCTTCAACAACAAGCCTTTGCTGCAATGCAACAATGTTCAACAAAGTTAGGCCAGTTGTTGGCTAATCAAATACACAGTAAATGCAAGTGCACAATATGATGAAATACCTCTATTCAACGTGTCAGAGTTGTAATATCCTGTTCATTATTATAACCAGACAGTTTAGTGTCGTAACAAATCACAATCCATTCATACATTTGTTGTTGTCTGTTTAAAAACCAACAGCTTTTAATTGTGTCTCAATTACCATTAATCACATGGAACAAATTCATATCATGATATTGTCTCAAGCTCTCACGGTGCATTGTTTTAAGGTTACTCAGCCAGTTTCAGTAGCACTACTTGATTTTCATAGCCCACAGAAATGAAACCAACAGCTGCCGTGAGCAAAGCAGAGAACCACAAAAACTGTTCAGCACGCGAGCAAATGTTTTACTCAAACACTAATTGTAGTTGTGAAAGTGTGGAATACGATTTTTATAAGCTCCTGGACTGATAGATATTCAAATACCATTTTTGTTTTTATCAGCTATTTTAAAATTGAGAATGAGCTGTACTTGTTTTTTACATTTAATAATAACTTCATATCAATTTCCCAGTTCCAGATGGATATGTTAGATTGACAGATCTGAACCCTTTAACTTTTCATTTTCCAGCTTTTGATACATTCTCAAAAAAATAAATGATTTAGTTACATATTTCCAGACCAGGAATTACACATTCAAGTGTCATGGTACAGTTTTTGTGCCAGAGGGCACACAAATATGTCCAGGTCAGTATAACCATAAGTCTTTAATAACCAAACCAAACAGAACATTGTCATGTTTTCATGTATGTGTATTTAAAAATAAATTATTATTGAATTTAGACATCTGAATTTCACTTGTGTTAAAAATAAATTACTTTAGCACAGAAAATATGAGTGAGGTGATGCATGCTGGAATCACTCACTTATTAAGAACAGTAACAGGAAAACAGCAATTATTTTTCAGTGAAAAAATTATTTATTTAGAGAAACACTAATAGTTCTTTCAGTTATTTAGTATAGGTAAGTATGAGTATTTTTGAATCCAAACCAATGCAGATCTTTTCAGATCATGTGAAGTACTGTGATTTAGTGTTTCCTGCTCTACTTTGAGTAATAATTTATATAACCAGTCTTATTGGTGAGAAAACTTCCCGAGTTCTAAATTAAAAATAACATTGACAAATGACCATTATAGAGAGTCACACATGGTGACAAATATTACTGACTGATACTGTTGAGTGTATACAGTACCTTGTATTACTCCCCTTTGAGACCTACATGCTTATTGTTAATATGCAGTTCATAGATATATAATAAATGTTTCTCTAAAGACACAACATTTGATTTAATGCCAGATCATTTGCACATGTTACGACAGAGTCTTGTTCTTGTTCTTCAGCCGTAACTCAGTTGTCCCTCATCTTGAAACAGGCAAATTAGAATGTTTATATCCTGCAGCATTTTTTCAGGCTCCTGTGAACTGCATTTGGAAGGACTGCGGTTCCTTCAGGCCATCTATCTCTTATAGATGATGCCCATATGTGTGCTCCATATGCAAGCTGGCAGGGTCAGCGTGGAGCAGTGACGTCAGAGCCGGGTGGCCTATGAACTAGGACACGTCGATGCAGCGCTCCAACTGCTGCCAAGACGTGCAAGCCAGGGACTGATAGGACCAAAATCCATCACCATGGTGATACCAGACAGACAGACAGGCATACGGATGGACGGACACACACACACACACACACACACACACACACACACACACACACACACACACACACACACACACACACACACACACACACACACAGTGTGTAATGATCCTGTTGTGTCACCGACAGTGGGAATGAAAGAAGATGAGAAGAGGAAGGTGAGAGAGAAGTGAGACAAGATGATGAGATAGTGGAGTTTAGTTTAAGGCAGTTTAAAGGAGACTGGGGATGTGATCACAGATAATGATTAATGGTGCCTACTGCCTGAAGAGAAGAGTAGCGGGGAAAACCCAGAGGTGTTAAAGAAACACACAGTAGAAAAAATAGCAGAGAATAAAGGAGCGTGGAGTTGTCAGTGTGATTGAGGAGGAGAGGTAGGATTGTGGCTCAAAAGGACAAAGTGGAAATAGGAGAGCTACACTAGTGTAACTCAAAAAGTAAGAGAGGAGGAACTGATGAGCTGTAATACACCACAGGGGGAAAATGGGTAGAAAAAGAAAGCTGTGGAGAGGTTTAAAGCAATTAGCCTCATGGGTTTGTCACAATTCATCAGGGAAAACCAAAAAAACAGCTAAGCGATGGAAATGTGACAGGAATAGGAAGTCATTCAGCGTCAGATGCTTGTAAATGCTCTTGAAAAGGAAAACTTACAATTAAACGCCCTTGGAATGAAAAGTTTTGAAACTTGCTTGTGCCTCAAAAAAATCTAATAAAGTTTCTAAGAGAAATCAGAACATCTCCTTTCACAACTAAAGAGACACAAGCTTGCGTCATGTTGCACTGACGCACACATACAGAGTTAAGTTGCAGTCTGAGGATTTAGAGGCGCCCTAAGCCTCCGTTAAAGGAAATTAGACTTTTGAGGTCCAGTGGCAGACTGTAGCCACGACACTGACACTCTGACTGCAGGCTGAAAGGCCTATTTCAGTTAAAAAAAAAACAGTTAATAAAGGCTAAACACAAATGCATCGCGGGCTCATCATTATTTTATGTGACCTTTAACATGAGCTTTACTTTCTTTACTGACCGGTCATGTTGCGTGCCCGTCGCCATGGTGAGGGCGGTAGTGTAATAAATGAACAATGACAGGTGATACGCTGTTCAATTATTCATCTGTGTTTGTTTATGGCTGCGTCATTTTCATTGTGAATTAGGAGTTTTTATCCTGCTTGTGGTTTGTTTGCATATTTGCAGGTGGAGACCTACGATGTGCAGAGCTAATTGGTTGGGAGTCAGGTTAGGTGTGGTGAGAGACGACAGGCAGCTTTAAAGTCGTCTTGAAACCATTTGAGATACACAATTACAACATCTGACACTGAATGGAGCCACTGGCTTGAGTCTTTAGAGGTCAATGGAAAATATCTGTTTTCATGTTCTTGTTCGAGGGCAATAAAATGTAATGTAACGTACAGTAATTTAGCAACACTTTCTTATTAGACCTATTCCTGATAGAGTCAAACAGCGAAGAATTGTTTTTCTATAGCCCGCAAGCTTCAGGTTATAGTCCTGCAATATTTAAAGAGGCATTATTATGGTACTTATTGTCCATCATTTAGAAAATTCTCCCGTGCTGCCTGAGGCTAAAGGGAAATTGCACAAAATGAAGTGTAACATGCAGAAACACACTCGTAATACACATCCAACAGCAGCACCCTGTGTCTTCACATTTTAAGTAATCCTCAGAAAAACAATAAAACACTTGATGTCTAATATCAATCCATTAGATGGTGGATGGAGGGAGAACAGGAGGTAGCAATGTTATACTTACCACTGTCCGACCCACAGCCGGATTCCAGAGAGGAAGAGGGAAGCACTTTAAGGACCAGCGCTTCAGACACACGCACACAAACAAAAACAAAAAAGAAGGCAACTCGTATGCAGAATGGAAACGTGCAGCGAAAAAACATGAAATTATTTATTGTTTGATTCATTTGTTGAAACCATTGACAATATATTAGTCATTAAAAGTGTCAGATTCCCCCCAGTTTTGTATTTTTTTTTCTGTTTGAACAGACAATTACAATTGTAACTAATAAACAGAAAGAGCTCCAAAAGGTGGTGCTGTGGAAAACAGTTTGTCATATATGTATTTGTATGGATTATTGCTACGCTCTGTGACTCAGCACCCTCCGATCTAAAACAAAGTTAATGATACGTCACAGAATAGATGTGGCAACACGTTGTGAAGCTGCTGATTATAGACGCTCTATAACTAAATAAGGTTGTCAAATTTGTGAGAAAAGATGTCGCTGTTATGGGAACATGTCTTGTGATGGTCAGTGGTTGCTCAGTGATGCATGAACCAAAGGCTTAAGCCCCGCCTTTTGCTAGGAGGGTGGCGAGGCCCTCGGAGTGGATGGCCTGAAGAATGGCTACGTCACAGGCCACAAGCAGACGCTCTTCATTGTGGCGTTTCCGAGGTTCTGTGCGAGCTTTTTCCAGGTGTCCCGGCTTCTTTCCGAAGACAGTTAGGTCAACTGTTGTGTGTCCGTTTTTATTTGTCAGCTCTGCAATGGACCCATGACCTTTCATGAGAGTTGCATTTGTCTCTGTTTTATTGTCTTCTACAGAAGGTAGGAAGAAAGGACGCGCACTGTAAAAACACAGTCCCTCCATTTTTCTTCCTTCACAGTCGTCAGCTTTTCCTCGCATCTGATCCTTCCAAATGTTTTGACCCCTTCTTTTTTTTCTGCCCTACAGAGTCCACTGCTTCCATTCCCCTCTCATGCGAGTGCTTGAACGAGCTCAGACCTCCGTCAAGCTTTGCGGGTTGCTTTAAGAAAACCTGGCTGGAGGAGCAGCTGCTGTACAATTAGTCCATCTGAGACAATCAGGGAAAACCACAAAGTACAACACTTGGAAGAGATTACACATACACACATGCAGACACACTCCCAAGCCCCAGTCCAGCTAATTGTTGGCTATTAGTCTGCAAGTCTGGGATTACATGTCTTATTAAATACAGAATTCCAAATGAGCTTCGTTAAATAAGGAAGTACTCCCCTTTTAATGAAGCTAATTTATATGGAAATTACACATAATACTGACGATTCAGCGAGAGATTTATCCTCAGTGGATGAAGGGGAGGAGTGGGAGAGTAATTTTTCCCCCCCAACACATTAGCCAGCGCCTGCTTTTGGAGTCTTTTTTGCATATTTGCTTGGGAAACATGGAGCCAGGGGTTTTCAGGTCATGTATGTTTCAGTTGTGGCTGCAGTCGTCTGTGTGCGTGTGATGGAGAGCATGTGTGTGAACCCCTGTCCTTGTGCTGACCCTGCAGAGCTCTAGCCTGCCTCTCTGGTTCCCACTGATCCATCATGCTGTCTGATTGCCCAGAGAAAACCCATTACTCGGAAACAGCACAACACATTAACAGTGAGCTGCAGGTGTCCCTTTTCCGTTTTGAGCTCATTCCTCAATCTCCATTGATGTACAGTCAACTTGCAGTCAGATTGCATAACAGTAAAGGCCACATCCTTGTCCTCTGCCTAAAATACCCCATGTTTAAATAACTGTACATTCCAGCCCCTCCTCCTGGTTGATCAATTGCATAGCAAAGACTGTTGGAGAATTGTTGATGGGTGCTGTGATAACAGTAGGTTGTGTCTTTCTCGTTCTACTAGTGATTTATTAATGCAGGTCTGAATGCAGCTATGCCCCTGCAGACTGCTCTGTCCCCCAGGCAAAAGGCTCTGTGTCGCCCCCTGGTGGGAATTAAAATAAACAATCTGGCCAGAAGGTCTCAACATCAACCCCAATGTGTAGTATACAGCTTATGTAAATCTCAAAGTAGGTCTTAAAAAGTGAGAGTGAAAAAAATTAATCAAAAGGAGAAAATAAATCTTTAAACTTAAAAGTCATTAACTCTCTAGTAGGTGTAGAATTATTTCCCATATGCTGTATGATTATCTACCACAATCAGAATCTATTGTACACAATGAAATTCTTTCGACTCTTTCTATCCAATCATATAGACTATCTACTGATCTTGTTCACATTGGAAAAAAAAATCTGCACATTTATTTAATGATCCAAAGCTTTATTTAAACATGACATAAAAAAGTGACAAAAGTATTCAGAACTGGCAAGTATTTGCATAAATATATACCATCAGAGCAGTTCAGAGACAACATATTGGAAATATATCGCAACATTTATAAACAAGCAAGAAAAATAAGACAACGCAAAATTAGCCAAAAGAATACAGTAATGTGAGCTGTGCAGGGATCTCACGATTAAATGCATTGATTGATGCCACCTAGAGGATGCTCAGATTAATATGCTGCACTTTTCTAAATTTTACAAAATGCACAGTATAAATGAGCGATTCCAATGTTACCTTGTAAATATTCAATGCAAAAACAGCCCATAGTGAGCGGTGTCGTAGTGCTCTGACATTAATGCATACTGTGCGAAAACAAAGTGCATTCCTGTGGGATTATACAGGCTATTGTGTCTCAAAGCGAGGGGGGTCGTCATCTACCAGGAGGCTAAAGTCAGCTGATTTTTGCACAGCGTGGCATCGGATGGGAAACGTTGACAGATGTTTGCGCTCTGTGAAACGTCTGTTAATACTACATCTAAGCCACAAGTACTGATAAACGTCTGGAGGACGGAAACAAATCAAACGATACGCCGACCACTGGCTCCGCTGGTCACATATTGATACTGATGTGAGGCTGACTCGCGTCATTCACCATCAGGGAACATGTAGCTGCAATGCACACACCAGCAGCATGGTGTTTAACAGGGCACCGTTATACAACCAAGTTCACTTTGCTCTAATAAGGCCATAAAGTTAAAAGGAACCATTGAACTAAATGTTTACACTCATACTACAACGTATACACACGCCACCAGTTCAGCAAGCTTCATTCTGATATAAAAAAAAGCAATTCATATCAATATGGATGCAAAACATATATTCACATGTGTACTGAACAACACTTTCCCCTCTATAAAAATAGCTTAAAAATCTGACAACTTTTAGAACAGTGTTGGGTTAAGTTTCTTTTTTATATCTGAGACAGTTAAATAACAGGCTGGTACATAAGTCATCTGATCCTCCTTCCCTCCTATGACACTGCTACGTACAGAAAAAGGGCCACCAAAGGGCCCACAAGGAGCGCTAAAGGGAGCGGAACAACAACGGCATCGTTACCTCCTCTCTGCTCTACACCAAGGCTTCAAACTCTTTCCAATGACAAGTAGTGCAGGCTTTTCAGTACAGAGCTTCACATGCACAGCATTTAGTAGCAGAGCAGGACTTGATGGGAAAAAAAATGTTCAATTTGTGTGCTCCACAGCAATGTCACAATCATTGAAAAGGTGTCGCAGGAAAAACATTACAGAGATCACAATTCTCTCTCACACAGGTTAGGGCATTTGAGGGCTGAGACATCAAACAGATAAGCATTTAGTAACTAATAGCGAAACATACATTTATTCACAACTCAGATTTTTATTTTTTTTTAAACACGCAAAACATGATGGGAACCGAGAAAGGCCAGACTGAAGTAAATGAAAAGAGGATAAATGTAAAATACAGATGGTGCGAGTCAATGAACAGATTGTCACATTGCTCTGCACACAGCCAGTATTTTTCTTTTATGAGACAAGCAATACACACAAACACACACACACGTGTACACACACACACGCACGCACACATACAGAGTGGTAAAAAGCTTAACCCCTGATACCCTACATTAAAACATAAAGGTTGACACAGAAGGCAAAGGAAATGCAACACAAGCAGAACAAGTGACATACACCACTAATGTTATAAGGACACTTTAAGAAAGATTGTATTGTTTGGATTAACTAAATGCAGTTGCTATGTGGCGCTTTGTTTGCTGGTTATAGCCTCTCAAAGCATATAAAATAACAACTATCCGTAGTATATGACAAAAATAAATAACCCAAACCTCTTGCAGCAGTTGTAAAAAAGGCCACCAAATGCTTGTGTGTTCACATATGTGTGTGTGGCTGTGTGTGAGAGAGATGCAAACTCAACGGCACAAGTAGGAACTAGCTATCGTCTTTAGCCTTCAACCCTCATGCATTAATATGACCATATAAAAGACTGAAATGCAGCCTCAGACAACGTCTTCTTGTTCAGGATTGCAATCATGCCATTATAAAGATTTAAGTGTGTGTATACAGTACAGCTTGATCTCAGTTAAGTCACCTAACCTGGATGTGCCCCAAGGAACAGACCGATTATCAAACTATGAGCAAAAGCGCCTCAAACCCAAAGAATCTTGGATTTCATAGGCAGAGGCTGTGAAATAATGGCAGTAAATGGTCACAGTTAAATACAATGTTACGTTTCCTAGTTGCAGCTATGTGGAAAATTTAATCGCACAAATATTCCTGGAGTGACTCATGTAGGATCTATTCCCGACAACAGCTGAATATTGAAGTGCTTTATTTTGGGACTTAAGCTTGTTTTCTGACTTTAAATGAAATGCCAAGCTGTGCAATGTATCTGTACATTATAAGTTGCCCTGAAGTGTAAATTCACATTTTAAAAGTTAATGTGAAGTTAACCGATTTGCTATCTAATTACTCTAGAGCAACTCGGGCTTATAGAACCCAAAGAGTGATCGCAGTTTTTACACAAAAGGACACTTTAAATAGTTAAATCTATCCCGTTAAAGCATCAAACCAGCTGTGTTCTGCCCACATCCCGTTTGCAGAGAACCCACAATAATAAACATCTCTAGCAGACAGTAACACTGAATATTTTTCAAAAGGGCGTTTCGACCGCAAAGGGAGAACTACGTAAGCTTTCTCAGAGCGCTTATACAGCTGTTTAAGAGACAAAACGTCACACTCTCACGTAGTCTACCCTCCGTTTTTCTCCTTCCATCTCTACGAAGCTTTGGATTTTCTTGCCCGGGGTGATGTTTTATCTTCAGACTTCACAACCCCATTGGCAGCACCACCTGACAGGCAGAAGGCATGATAGGATATGGTGATTAATACTCCACTGTAAATCTTGAACGGCACAGAATCACACTTTATATGCTTGGGTCACTACTAGATCTGGGGTGTCCAAACCTGGTCCTACTTATTTTCCAAGCATATCTGCAGGAATAATAGGGAAACAAGCAGGACCGTGGTCCTTGTGGATCTGGCTCAGGCTCTGGAGTACTCACCCCGTGTTGGTTCCTTTTTGTGAGGCTTGCTCTTTGGACTGACCATCTTCTTCTTTGAGGCCTGATTCTGGCTGTGCTCTCTCCACTTTTTTAGCTGGAAGTTAATGAATTTCCACATCATCCAAGCCTGTGTCAGACAGATAGCTGCCAGACAAGTCATCCTGAGGAGAGGGAAGGACATGAAGTGGAATGACTCAGTTGCCATTTTGTCATCTTTATGTGCAGCTGCACTAGTAAACTAGCTTAGTGTGAGGCATTATCAGCTCATTCCATCTGCCTGGGCTTGCCTTATAGTGAGCACATTGAAGTTGCCTTCGGCCAGAGAAAAGCCCTGGTTTTCTGTGCGGGGCAGTCCAAAGCCAAATGTCAGAACTGAAAGAGTGAGGGTTAGGAGGCGAGCGATGACAAAAAGTAGTGCCCACAGAGTAAAACTGTAAAGAAAAAAATGGTACAATGTGTCACTTTGCACCAAATGTGTAACATGAACAGGAAACATTGATATGGTGTCAGATGAATGAAAGCAATACCCCTTCTGCTTGTTTTCATCACTGAAGTAAAAGAGGCGTGAAGCGTGGAACAGGAGCTCCACCAGGTAGTGAGGGACCAGCAAGACCAGGCCCAGTCGGTGGAGGCTTAACAGAAACAGTAGGGGGAGACAAAAATCAAGGGGCAAAATAGTAGCACAACTAAACCACTAAACTTGGCAACATGCTTTCATCATTATATATATATTGATGGATTATATCACCCACTTTAAGACATAGGCACCAGTGATATGGACAATGTAAAGGCAAATGTAATAGAGCTGGCGGGGGATGTCTTCCTGTAAAAAGGAAAAACAGAAGTGTTTTTTTGTTTTTTTTTAGTATTGATATACAAAGCGTAGATGACAACAGTACTCGATGTGTTAGAAAACAAAGGGCAATGTTCGTTTTCTTCCCCTCTGAACCTTACCTTCCGTACTTTTTGGAAGTACAGTTCAGGAAGAGCATGGAGCCAATAGGCAATTTGGCAGATGTAGAAGAACTTGACCTGAAAACTAAACAAAAGACAAATTAGGATAAAAAGGTCTTGGTGTTAGGTGGGCATAATAGTGCATCACATTCATGTAAAAAGGTTCCTGATGATGATGATGATGATGAGGTGTTTATTTATCGCGAAAACCCGCTGTCAGCGGATTAGTAATGGTGCTTACTTAGCTAAACATGCAAACTTTAAATAATATCTGCTATAACTCGAAACCAGTATTATGCTCCTTACTCAATTATAAAATAAATAATCTAATGTCTGGGACTCCTACTTACACCATGTGAGTGTGAGGGTAACCCTCCCATAAGAAAGTGGGATTTGTTGCAAAGTCCTCCTGTTGGAGGGAAAAAGAAAGACACTGCATAAGTTAGAGCTTAATGCAGGCTGGGACAGAGTGTTTTTGTGACTCCTGACCCTTGTACCGATGTCAAGATGCTGCAGCCCCATATGAACGAGAAGAGGTAGAACGCTGCAAGCTGTCCAGACTCGTTAAATTTGCTGTGTTTGGTCTTGGACAGGTGCAACCTTCTGTTCATTTTCTGAAATCAAGCAGAAATAAGAGACAGATAGTATTTTTAATTTTGTTTAGCATCCTTCAAAGGTTTCATGATAGGCTCACATTTCTGTTCAATCTGAGCCCTTCATGAGATACAGCAGGTCATCCATTAGTGAACAATCGACCCGTTTTGAAAACTGATGTGAACATATGTGAACCCATTATTATAGAGAGACAGTTTTTAAATTCTTGTGCACCTTTGAAGTGATTTAAAAATTATTTAGCAACAATAAATTTACCGGGAAAAAAATATTGTAATGATACACCAAAAGTTAACGCATTGTTTTCCTTGTTATGCTTTAGTACATGCACAAGTACAAAGGATGGGATCTGTTCTGTTCACAAAAAGCTTTATACAAAAAACAAAAAAATAGTTTTGATTTAAGAAAAAAAAAAAAAACTACATTGATTGTAACACACATCACAATTAAATCTCATTAAAAAGACACCTCAAACTGACACCTTAGAGATGATGTGCTTGATAAACCAGCCTTCTGAAGTAAAAACAGAGTGAACCTGCGTGATGGGTGCTGAACTTAGATACTCACATCGAGAATATATTCTTGTATCAAAGCATGAAGGATGACCGCAATAAGCAGGTAGAAGAACACAGTGGCCACATCTTTAGGGCCGTACTGGTAAAGGTTCACTGGCTCGCTCTTCTCTTCTGAAAACCAAAGATAAACAAAATACAGGAAAAGCTTGCATTTGAAACTGTGATCACTGAAGATGCACAAAACTAGAGGTTTATTGTTGAGCATATAAAACTCAGCTCACCGGGAACTTGTGTAATGTTGTACTGGACAGTGATAAACATGATGGCAAACTTTGCTGTAACCTGAAACACAAAGAAAGAACGACAGACGTTAATGAACCAGCACTGAATAAAGTTGCATGCAGGATATTCGACAGAACGTCTTTTACTAAATGAACACACTCTCAGTAATATAACAATATTTCCAACTGTTCTATAATTACTTTTACACTTTATTACTTATAAAAGAACCTGATTCATTTAAAAGGCAGAGAGTAATGCTTTAGTCAAGACTAACATTCAAGCACAGAAACACTAAATAAGCCATGTCTGATTTAAAAAAAAAAACCCAAAACACTCAGAAACCGTGTTTAGTGTGAGTGATGACCAAGGACTGCTGTGTCACGGTTAACCATAAAGACCCCTGTGGATCTGCAGATGTAGCCTATAAGGCCCCTACGAGTCTGAATTAAGAATTTGTTCTTTTTTTAACTTCACTGCCTCTGCTATGATAACTACCAATGCATCAGGATGAGGGTGCATCATAGGACACACGTCACATGTTGATTAATCTGCACAAAGATCTAATAATCGCAGATAAAAGGCATGGGGGTGTGGACGGAGCTTTAGAGTATCTTTCATTGTGGCTGCGGGTTTCGGGTGAGGACGAGTTAGTGGGAGAAACGCCATTAGGTTTAATTCAAACGTGTGGAGGTAGTCGCCTGTTCTGTCAACTAAAGACAGCGTGTGGCAGGCAGACACACACATAGCATGACGGTCGTGCTGCCAAATTACAGTACGTATAGTGATCGAAGCTCTCCGGGGACAGATGATTAGACGACAGGTGAAATAACATATTAGCCGTGCTAACTGGGCCTCCCCGCCTTCTTCTTTGGCAACCAGTGAGACACATGAGAAGGGAAAGAGAAGCTAGCGCCCATCCCCTGGGGAGCTGCTGTCATGTCAGCTAACGCTAGCTAGCTAGCTAGCCGCTAGCTACGACGCGTGCGCTTTTCCTGCCGTACCACACAATACCTCAAACATCAGGCCGAGGAGGATAACCATGGCCACACATGAAACCATATCGGCGTGGTTCTGGATCACAAACTCGTGGCTCAGCACCGGCGGGCTCTTGTTCTTCTTACGGAAGCCCATGGCTCACAAATAGGGCTCTCCCTTCTCTGGATACGGGGTTGCCGACACTAAGTCTAGCTAGGTTGGCGCTAGCTGTCCTCCCCGCTGCACGGCTGCCGTTGGCCCGCACGTCTCCACTGATGGATGCTCGCGCCGCTCTGGATCGTTCGCTCCTCGTAGGTCCTTTAAACACAGTGAACAGCTGATCGTGTGCTTAGAAACAGTCATGAATACGCATCGCACCAAACGCAACAGCACAACACCCACTTTTTCTTGCTGGTTGGTGAAGATGGGTCCTCCCACTTCAAGACACCACAAATGAACCGCCCAGTGTGGTTGACGTAGAAGGAGAACCCAGGCCCATGGTGCCTTCACGTACTCGACGTAAGTGCTAATAAGAGTTCACAGATACAAACGTTAAAAATGACTGACGCATGGTCTCACCACAGCTATACTACCGCGGTCAAATGAGCTGCTGTTCGCTTTTCCGTGGCCACTATATTTGAGGTATATATTGAGGTGCACGATTCGTGCGATATTTACAGTAATAGTGTTGCGAGCGCTGAGAAAAGGGGGGAGACTCACTCCAGTGAACAATGGAGAGGATATTAGAGTTAACGTCCAAAGGACACTAACAGTAGATTAAAGAAATGGTGAAAGTTACAGAGTATGTTTGAAAGTCTTTATTGATGGAATGTATAAAGCGGCATTTGGCCTCTATTCTAAAACTTGGCTTTAAAAAATACACTTCCTCAAATTAGCACATCACGGTTCTTTTACGGTTCTTCATTGACTACTACACCAGCAAAAACAACAAATTTTACTGTATATTTTTGGAGGAATTTATTAATAAAGTATTCTACAGTAAACAGCCTTGACATTAATGCCTGAAATTTGACCTTCAATAAATCCTGTTGCTCAAATTAGTACATTACAATTCCTTTACAGTTAAAACTGTATTTATTAATGTTACTGTATATTAACATGGGTAAATAAATTAGTAAGTAGATTATCGTTCCCTCAAAGTACTACTCAGTACTTGATAGACTTGCCACTTGATAGTGCTTAAGGACTTTTTTGTAATGCAGGATTGGCGTATTTATTTATTTATTTATTTACTGGCGTTCTGTTCCTTACTTTTGTCAGGTAACATGCATTAACTATGCTAACGTTTATTGTGACAATTTTAAAGGTTCAGTTTAGTATATTTCAGATGAACCGCTAGGTGTTTTTTTAAGCTAGCCATTATTTTCATTAAGTCACACGTGACCACTATCCTTTCTCAGCGGCCCGTGTCACAGTTAACGCTAACTAAAGTAACAAAAAAGATGCTAGCTACACCCGAAATAGCTAAGATTAAGCTTAGCTTCACTAGCTTTTACTGGTAAGTGTAACATGATGTTTTACCAATGTTGTACCGTTTAATATATTGACTAAGTGAAATTGATCGTTAACCCTTTTCGTTTGGGGATTTTGCTAACGTTAGAGGGCAGTGTCAGGCAAAAGGCGGCTAGTAAGCCCAGGACAAAGACAGACCAGCGCAAGACGTGGAACACGAGTCTATGAACTTGAATCGTAAGAAGTAAGGGGGGAGTGGTGTGACATGTAGCCCGGCTAGCTCAGTCGGTAGAGCATGAGACTCTTAATCTCAGGGTCGTGGGTTCGAGCCCCACGTTGGGCGCGTTTATTTTCGTGTAACTCTACTTCACTATGTCAGTAAAGAAGTCTTGTCTCTTTTCAGTATAGCAGTATTTTGAGAGCTATTGTATTGACTTTTTAAGTAAAATAATAGCAAAATCTTCACATTATGAACAGTCCAATAAAAATCTTCACACACTGTCATTATTTTTATTGGGTAATGTGCATACTGGTATACCCAGTATATTGAGATGATTATTTATACACTCAGATTAATATACAGTTCAGTAAACTGTTCAGTAAACTGATACGGTTTCAGTAAACAGGAATGTTAGAAATGTCCCCCTAGACTATATTTATGGTAGATTTGTTGCTATGCTATGTTATGCTTTTGTATTTTAAACAGTTCTTACTGGTTTTAAACTGAAATGTGTTATGTTCATCTAAGCTGCATCTGAAGAAAATATGCATATTTTACTAGTAGCTTATGTAATATGTTAAATAAGTCAGCTCATTTACATGAATATTTAGATACATTTGTTTTGATGACTATAATTAAAACATAATGTACAGAGGTTATAGATATAGTAAAATGCATGATCTTTTTTTCTATAGCAATTTTATTATATATTACACATTTTGTTATTTGGCTAATCTTGTTTTAATTGAACTGAACTGGGACTGAACTACCTAGGTA
Organism: Betta splendens; assembly: GCF_900634795.4. Classification (NCBI taxonomy): domain Eukaryota; kingdom Metazoa; phylum Chordata; class Actinopteri; order Anabantiformes; family Osphronemidae; genus Betta; species Betta splendens. The sequence continues at coordinate 15,789,552 of NC_040887.2, read as the reverse complement.
GGCAGAGAGTTTATGCCTGTCTTTTCTGTGGAAACAGCCAGGCATGAGGGAGGAGTTTAAACAAAGGCCCTGTGCACATAAAAAATGGAGGCATGTACAGGGAAGCAGTGGTGTCCTGCTCTTCACACTCCTCTTCAGACTTCTACTTCATCTACAGCCTTCAAATATAACACCTTCCACCAGGTTCTACACTTTGAAGCTGTAAAGGACTGTTGTGTGGGGTTTGTATGTCAACAATGATCATGTTAATCGTGTTACTTCGTGCTTTTAGGCCTAGCTCGGTGCTTATTTTCCTTCCCCTGTCTCTGACTCTCACAGTGCTGCCCCTGCCTGCACTGAACAAAGATAATTACTCAGGAAACATTTCAGCCAATCAGACGCAGCCTTGTATCTTGCCTGCAAGAAGAGCGACCAGTCAGGAACTGGCTAACATCACCCGGGCCTGATCGCCTTGCCTGAAGAGCGGAGCCTTCCTCGGCTGAGGGCTGAGAGTGTCCTCCATGTTTTATAAGTGTTGACATAACAGTGTGTCAGGCAGCCATGCATCCACAGAGGTAAGCTCTGTCTTTTTTATCTCAACTCTCTGATAACAGCATGGCTTCCTTCTTGTTGTGCTGACTGTTTCTCATGATGAATGTGCACACCTTAAAATCAGTTTAGTGTACAGGAGGAGGAGCTGGGTTGGATTGGAGGCCTTGCCAGGCCTCTGTGCTCCACAGTGCTGAGGAGGGTGGGGGGTTGGGTAACGACTCTCACCCTTGCTCTGTTTCTGTGTCTCAGGGTCACATGGGTGCCCCAGACAACCAAGCTTCCATATAGGAGGCAGAGGGGACCACGGCAAATCCTTTCCCTTCTTTATAATACAAAAGAGAGTTAGATGTAAAAATGGCACCCACATCTCTCTGTTGTGGCTGTCTTGTGTTGTAGCCTGGCACAGAAAGGATGGGGGGATGGGCAGAGGAGGACAAGGGATGTGGGTGGGGGGTTATTATATTCCATTTGTAAATGGATTGACAAGGTGCAGGACAAAACTGAATGCCGGTTTTGTTTCTGTATATGTAAACTAAATTAATGTGAACTGGAATGCATCTCTTTTCTTTTACAAATGGTAAAACTGGCTAAACCTTGAGGTTTTTAATCTGGTGAGACTGTGACCCACATAAAATAGTCTTTTTTTTTCAAAGGGCAGTGCTCTTCCAGTTCTTCCAGTTCAACCATAGAAAATTAGGGTTGGATTGCCTCTATTTACTTCCATAGGGCCCTAAGCTTACAGCCCCAGGCTTCTTGACTACACAGCATTATTGTGCTTTCTTCTGTTTTTTTTTTTATAATCAAACAGTGGTAATTTAATGTATAAAGAGATCTTTTTCTATTACGCTAAAGATTTTTAGGTGAGCAGTATGAGTATCTGTTTTATTTATTTATAGCATGTTTAAATGTTTCTCATTGTTTGCTTTACAAATTTAATATAGGAATAAAATATAATAAGCAAAATAATATGTAATTATTAGACAATGCGGGAAAGGACAACATTGGTGATTGATAGTACTTTGCAGGGGAGAAGGGAATGAGCTGTACTAATATTTTATGGCAATCTGCTTTTACACAGATAAAACCCCCATCTTGTTTAAACCTTGGTACCATAATTAGCATGCTGTGGTGTTTTCAGAGCATATGAAGATGGTGGCTTGGGCGATATCCTTTACCACAGGTTTGGTAGTCTCAACTGTGTGGGGGTGGCATTGATAGTTTACCTTCTACCTCTGGCTTCACACAAGGTGTGTCCCATCTACACTATAGACAAAAATGGCAAAGTTACAATTAGAGTTCTTTTATTCTCTACTGAAAAAACAAGACAGAAGGTCAGCTTAAACCGAAGGAGACCGGGTAAACATGTAAAGCTAATGGTAGGCTGACAGGTTTAAAATTTTGACTGCTTAGAGTAGTTTATACTGTCAAAACGAAGGACAATCTAAAGTAAAAGAAAACAAACTAGCTAATGCATGAGGAAATCTCTGCATTGCAGCAAAACTGCTTTTTAAGAGGAAGAGGGGAGCTTGCACGCTGTGATCTGTGTGGCATAGCACAGCCGACCAATAATGTTCCACCCTGTTGGCCCTCCAGCCAATTGCAGCTGCAGTTGAGGTTAAAGATTGACAATCTGAGGGAGAGCAGCAGGGAGAGCAAGGGCCTTCTGGAAAATTCCACAGCCATCTTTGATTCACCCTTTACTGCATTATATAAGATCCAGGTCAAATCTTTCTTTTATACAGTACATTTTTAACAATCGAACAGTATACTTTATTAAGCTCATGCTAAAGAAGGTACATTAAGGCATAATTTATGTTTATGAAATGAAGGTAACAACCTAGCATTACGTTGTAATTATTATATTTCATGTATTTTGTTTTGTTAACAAGGTAATAGCAAAAGCTAACAGTATGCTTTTCTTTATTTGTCTGAATGTGGTTCTTGTAAAACCTAATCATCAGGTTTTGTGTTGCAGTTAATTGTTTTCACTGCAAGGAACACAATGTAATGTTTGTATTGACCTCCTTTCTGTCCTACTGAGCAGTCGTTTATTTAGATTTTTATTGGTTTGGCATTTAAACGTGATGTCTGTAAAGAGAACAGTGTTGCCAGATATGTGTGGCTGTAGCGTGTTGGCTTCTCTTTCGCCAAAATCAAATCAAATTATTCTATGACAGCCGTATGCAGGGTAGGAGGAAAGCCCAGATCGAAGACAAAAACTGAGATCACTGCTTCTCACTTTGCTGGATTTTCTTGTGTCTCCCTCTCTATGTTTTTCCCTCGTTTCGGTTTCTGATCAGATGTAAAGGTTTGTCTTGATATAATCATGTTTGTTTAATATATTTTAGCCTGTAATCTCTACAGATCTCTCTGGTTCTCCTGCATGGATGTGCCAATGCTGGAGTCTGAGCTTTGGAGTGGGGGATGGGGGAGAGGGGGGAGGGGAGCAAGCTGTGGCCTCCATTTTCTGTGACGAGAGAACCCTGCTCGCCTCTCACAGGAGTGGAGTCTGAAGGCACTGACTCAGTGTTGTTTCCGTTTTGTCCATCAGGTACCTGCAGAGGGGAATACTATCAGTGTTTTCTTGAACCTGGGTGTCTCTGGATTATATTCTAGTATCTGCTGAGGATTTATTTGCCTAACTCTTCCTGTGTGATGGATCATAGCTTCTGATCTGTCCCTTTGGATCAGCATACTTCTTACTACTGCTCATCCTGTTTTCCCGGTAGCTGCAGCAGTGTCTTGTCATTGGTATTAAGTTTGTGTATATAGTATAGGGGTTGTGGCACTTTGTTCAGCAGCTCTGCCGCCTGGTGATGGCGGACGTCTTTTTAGGGCTGTTGTACACGTAGCAGAACGACTTGGCGTTTTCTCATTTTCATGTGGGCCTCATTTGTTCACTCAGTCCGGAACAGGAAGGCCCCAGAGGGGTGTGTGTGCTTGTGTGCAAGCGAGTGTGAGAGGCAGGCTGTAACAAGATATCAATGTGCCATATTTTTAAAGAAACTGTTCTCAAATAATGTCTATAATTTTCAAACAACACAAGTTATGGTGCTTTTATTCTGATATGTTTGTCTTTTTATGAACCAGCTTTTGTAATGCCTGATGGTACAAAGAACTGTATTTTGAATATCCTGGATATCTGTGAAGTCCAGCTATACCTGGTTAACTGTATTTGGTAGAAAGGAGAAACTAATCAGTGTTGAACCTCCCGATTTGAGAATAAAGCATTATAGTCTGTGATTGGATGATCTAATCACTTGTAGTGTTTGGTTTGTTATCTGTATTGTCACAAGTGAAGTGACATTTACTCTACTTTTATGTGAAATGTCTTTTTCACGTAGAGAGAGGAGCATTAAGAACTTGTAGCAATTTTCAAAAGAAAGCTTATCACACAAATGGGGTTGACCTCTAAGCCAGTGAGCCAATCATTTTAGCTAGAAACCAGAGCTGCAGCTATAGCTATGCACTGGTCAAGCGGGTGACCTGTCAGGGGTCTTTCGGAGGATTTTCTCTTCCTTGGAATAAGGCCCTTTGCTGCTCCAACAAAGAGCCAAACACTCAAAGATCTTCCTTTATTGCCAGACCCTCTTTATTCTGGTCTTTTCTTCTCAGAAGAAATGAGATGGGAGCAGGACTGGAGACTTGGGGAGTCAGAGGTTTCAAGTGCTAAATGTGTGTGCTGTACAGGCTGGATCATTATTATTTGGATACATGGTTTGAATATTAAAATATAAAAAAAAATACAATAATATATGTAAAATACACGATACGATACATGTTGAGTTAGCTGTTTAAAGATGTAGAGTGGTTTTAAAATAGGGTTTCTAAATGCTTGGGGAGATTTCAAGGATAAAATTGGTCTCCAAGACATGGCCTAAGTCCTTTGGGTGTATTCTTGTTGTTACTGATGGGGCTTGTGATGTGGCAGAAACATATACCATTAATTGTCATGAGATGCTGTGCCTCAGTAGTATGGACCAACTCCCTTTGGATGTTACTATAGGACAATTCACCATATGTCACGAACAAAGCGCAGACCAAAGAACAGGATCTAGTCAGACGAAAATCTTGGAAATGTGTCTTGTGAAGGACGGAGGTGCAGAGTAATGTGTTAAATGGCCCGATGTGTTGTTGTGAATATCAACTTGTCCTTAGCGGAGAGGAGCGTTGCCATGGTAATTGTTACCATTCTCTGTCTTGGAAGATTTAAAAAAAAAAGTCATGCTCATTTATCACTGATAATATGGAAACGGATTTGAGCTTCATAACATAATGTTAGAAATGTGCTTGAATCAAATGAATATAATGACAGTGAAAACCTGCTAAGTCCCCAATGACAGATCCTTTGGGACCTGGGTGCCTTAGGTGGTGTTCCACTTGTTTACTGTTATGCTGGTGTGGTTTCTGAACACCCTTTCTGACTTTGCGTTTGCCTGTGTTTCTGTGTGCTCCTATTCGGTGCTCTGCAGTCTGGCTGAGGAGGAGATAAAGACAGAGTCTGATGTGGTAGATGGGATGGATGCATCTTTACGATCCAAAGGTATGTCTCTCTAAGGCCAAGTACCTCACATTAGGAGTCAAACATCTTGTGCAGCTTAATTGCTGATTGTTGACAGTAAGTTTAGCAAGAAATGCATGTTATTGGCCTCCTTTGACTACAAAGCTAATCTATTATGTCTGGCTGCTGACCTGTCAAATATCTACCTAGCATCCTAGTGTGTATATCGTAAGTCCTTATTTTACTGTTATATAACAAAGTAATTATGTCTAAACATCAAATCTAATATTAGCTCAAAATTGAAGCCATACACAATTAGCATTTTCTACCTTGGTTTGTTCCAATCTAAGAATGTTACATCTTGAAAATTAGTTAAACGTATCCCTTTTCACTTATTGTAGCACTAGCTAAATGTGTCATAGCAACCTTCAGTCCCGCTTTGTGTAAAATGTAGGATTTGAAGAATACAAGTTGGATTTTTTGTAATGACATCATTGTCTTTGTATGTCCAGTCCCTGATCCACCGGGGTCAGCAGAACGGTCAGTGGTCCCACAGAAGAGAAAGACGTCAAGTCCCACTCATTCCTCAAATGGGCACTCTCCTTCAGACACCTCCCCCAGCCCTCTGAAGAAAAAGAAGAAACCAGGGGCTGTCAACTGTAACAACAAAGACCAGGTCAGATGTTTACTTTGCTTAGAGATAAGCAAATATATCATAAACAACATATACTCCAAAACCTGTAGTGCAATGCCATATAGCACAGTCATACCATCAACAATTTGTAATTTCAGTCAGGTTCAGGCAGATTTACTTAAAAGACACTGTACACTGGCCCTTGCAAGAAAATACAGATTTTAAAGTGTCTGAAGCGTCCGCCTTAGTTTGAAAATGCATGACCATGTTTGGGTGTGACCTGCTCTGTGCTTGGATGCACATCTTATTATCTGTTTGTGGTGTCACCTTCCCTTAACATTTACCAACATCTTGAATGATAATAAAAAATATTTATTGCCTTTTTAATAGTAGTTTGGTGTTGGACATAAATCAAGAATATTTAGAATATTTACTTTAGTTCTCTAGAAAAGTGGCAATTCATGTTTACCACTGCTTAAGACAAATTAACTTTTGGTGGCATCACCTTTTTAAATTATGACACTAAAGACATCGAGTTCTATTCATGTGATAAAGTAGCCTCAGTAATGTACCAGTTGGTAACTTGATAGGGAACCATACCATGCTTTGTTTAGCTCAGCTGAAAGAGAATCTATGTTTGAGCTCACACCCTAAAACCTGTTAGATTACCTTAGTTGGGAGTCCAGTTGATACTGTCACGATAGTTTAAAATTGTTTATTGTATTAATTACCCTCTGTGCTGCTTACCCTGCTTATCCAACCTTATGTGCTGCCTTGTTTCTGTTGCACTGCACCTTTTTGTGTTCCTGCGTGTTTTTTGAAACCTGCCCCCTTGTTTCTCTTGCCTGCATTTCAGTCAGAGCTAAGACATGGTCCCTTTTACTATATGAAGCAGCCACCACTGACCACAGACCCTGTTGATGTTGTACCGCAGGACGGCAGGAATGATTTCTACTGCTGGCTGTGCCACCGCGAGGGCCAGGTGCTCTGCTGTGAGCTCTGCCCCAGGGTGTATCACGCCAAGTGCCTCAAACTACCAGCCGAGCCCGAGGGCGACTGGTTCTGTCCAGAGTGTGAGGTATCTCACAGAAGACATATTTGTGTATCATCAGGCTCTAGGCTTAGTTAAAACTGTGTGCCATCATTAACAACGGGTTGAGATGAAAATGAGATATTCCGCATTATATTGGTTTATTTAAAACTCTGCAGATGCTTTTATTTCAATGGCACATGGTTTGATACCACTGCATTGGTAGTTCACACTATATGTGATACCTTTTTAGACTTTAAACGTTATTTTGATCAACTGTTGTGGATGTGCTCAGTACTGTAAATGCGTATTATTTAATTGTGATGTTTGTAATATTTACTCTATTTTGATGTCATTAATAATTACAATGTTTTGCTGTTGCAGAAAATAACAGTTGCTGAATGCATTGAAACCCAGAGCAAAGCAATGACAATGCTGACAATAGACCAACTGTCCTACTTGCTCAAATTTGCACTCCAAAAGATTAAACAGCCTGGGGTAAGGTTATCTTGTGCTAATATATGTTTCAATGTTTTATATTTAAACTAAGTTTAGAATATATTCAGTAAATGAAAAATGAAGTTTTACTGAGGTGTCTTCCTCCATGTTTGCCTAAACTAAACAGACCGAGCCTTTTCAGAAGCCTGTGTCCTTAGAACAGCACCCAGATTATGCTGAGTATATCTTTCACCCCATGGACCTGTGCACTATTGAGAAGGTAATTTCTTTTATTTAACTTTTTAAAACTAGTAGAAAAAATGTGCAAATATAAAGTGCTAAACCTATTGAACAAGCAGTTTTATCTACTGTATGTGAAATATAATGGATTTGTGACCAATTTGATTATTTCACCGTTTCAAAGAACATCAAGAAGAAAATGTATGGCTGCACTGAAGCTTTTCTTGCTGATATAAAGTGGATTTTACACAATTGCATCATCTATAATGGAGGTAGATAACTTTAATGTAGAGACAAATATTCTATTCTGCTTTTTAGGAAAAAAATAAGAAAAATATTTAGTGAGTAAGTAAATAACTTACACCTTGTCGCAGGTAATCACAAGCTAACAGCAACTGCGAAAGTCATTGTCAAGATATGTGAACATGAGGTAAAGATTTTTTACCAACTTATTAAGACATACTTCAAGTTCGAATGTCTGATTTAAGTTGATGTTTGTCATTTAATATACGATTGTAGATGAACGAGGTTGAGGTATGTCCAGAGTGCTACCTCTCATCATGCCAAAAAAGAGACAACTGGTTTTGTGAGCCATGTGTAAGTGTTTAAATACCCAGAACAGGAATTAACCACAATTTAATGTTTAAATGTCACATTTTGAATATGAAAAACACTGAATTACTTTTGTTTGACCCTAAAAGAGTCAACCCCACCCACTGGTCTGGGCCAAGCTAAAGGGCTTTCCATTCTGGCCAGCAAAAGCACTTCGGGAAAAGGATGGGCAGGTTGATGCACGTTTCTTTGGACAACATGACAGGTGGGATTAAACTATTAGCACACAAGTGCTAACTTAACTGCTTCCTTTTTTAAAATTGTTGGATCTAAACTGAACATGAAAAACCTATAGAAAATGTATTGTAATTTGCGTTTTCCTTTTTTCATAAAGGGCCTGGGTTCCCATCAACAACTGCTACCTCATGTCCAAAGAGATTCCGTTCTCTGTGAAAAAAACAAAGAGCATTTTCAACAGTGCTATGCAAGAGATGGAAGTCTATGTGGAAAACATTCGCAAGAAATTTGGGGTCTTCAACTATGCATCCTTCCGCACTCCTTACACTCCCAACAACCAGTTACAGATGCTGCTGGACCCCTCTAACCCCAGTGCTGGGACAGTAAAAACGGAAAAGCTGGATAAACTTCGATTCAACTTTGATATAACGGCATCTCCAAAGATGGTCCTCAGCAAGAATTCCACTCCCAGTGCTATGAGTCGAAGGGTTTCGATGACAGACATGCCTCGATCTCCCATGAGCACAAACTCCTCTGTTCACACAGGGTCTGATGGGGAGCAGGATGCAGAAAAGGTAAACAGAAATCCTGCCTTCCACTACAGCACTGGAGAGGAGTCAATGGACTGTTCAGGTAAATGAAAGAGGATAAAATGAATGTTTTGACAATGACAAACTGCCCAAGTGTTGCCACACGCCCACTGTAACCTACCTCAGCTCTGAAATACATAAATAATTATTTTGGCAATTAGATGATAAGTCAGCCAGATGTGTTAAGCCCAAAAACAGATTAAAAAAGCAAGTGAAAATTGGACTTTAATTCTAAAACCAGAAAAACGATGACAAACTCAATAGTGTTGCTACACAGTATTTGGAAGTGTAATAACCTCTTTGTTAGCAGAGAAAATGGTTAAGGTGTTGTGTTCACCACTTGTTACTGTACTTGTTGTTACTTCTAAACTCTGTAATTCAGAGTGTCACAATTTGTTTTTAAAGGTTGAGCTTAATATGTAACAATTAATAAGAAATTTTGTTCTCTGCTGTGACTACAGCATCACCTGTATCAGGGAAGATGGGTCCTACAGGCAGTGTAACAAGCAGCCCAAAGCCTTTCAACCCTGGACTGGTACCAAAGCAGGAGAAGACATCGGGCACTGGGGGCATCCTCAATCTTAACTTGGGTAAGTATACAGTGCTAATAGATAAGGGGAGATCATGAGAGGCAAACAGAATTGGGACAAAAACAAGAGAAGTATGTATACGTATTAAAATAATTATTATACAAATTTCTATACTGTCCTTTTTAGATCGAGTAAAGGCTGAGATGGATCTAAAAGAATTAAGTGAGACTGTGCAGCAGCAGCAGCAGCAGCAAGGAGCCTCAGCTGCCCTCCCCACCCCAAAAAGACCCATCAGAAGCCTGGATAAGACAATTGAAAGCTGCAAGGCACAGCTTGGTACATTCTACAAAATCAGCCTGAGATAGAGAAACCTAGCTGTTTCATGCTTTGTTGCTTCTTGATAGAAACATTAACTTTTATAGTATTTGTAAATCTTTAGAGCTTTTTGTGTTTTACAGTGACGTCAGATAAGAAAAGATAAGAAAAACCTTTTATAGTCCCACAATGGGGAAATAGATTCGCACAACAGCAAGGTAGAGCATAGAATACAGCAACAGAATAAAAGACAGTTAGTTTTGGGACAGTGCAACACAGTACAGCGGTAGAGTAAGTATGAGGTCATTGGAAGGGTTATTGCACAGTGTTTAAATGTAAATCTTGTACCAGTTTGCACAAATATTGCACAGAAAAGTTGTTGCACATTGTGTAAATATAGAACAGATATATAATAATGCAGAGAGAGTACAAACATTGTATCAGAAGCAGGAAAACTGTGTAATTGACACATTTCTGTTTTAAATAATCTAACAATTAATGTATATATTGTATATGTTTTCTATACAGGAATAGATGAGATTTCTGAAGATGTATATAAGGGTGTGGATCACAGTGACTCTGAGGACTCTGAAAAATCAGACTCCAGTGACAGCGAGTATATAAGTGATGAGGAACACAGGCCAAAAAGCTCCACCCAACAAGAAAAGGACAAAGAGAAAAAAAGGCTCAAGTCAAGCACGGATGGAGATGTCAAGGAGGAGGCAAAAGGAATGGGGAATAAAGCCCTGCCTGAGCCCCTAGTCAAGGAGAAGCAGGGGAGCAATGGTCCAGACCGAGATCTCCAGGACAAACCCAAAAGTCCCCAATCTCAATCACCAACTGAGAAACTAAAAGCCCCAGAGGAGGGCAAAGGAGCTATTGTAACATCTGTAGGAGAGCAAGACTCTGACTCTGAAAGAGAGTTGGTGATTGACTTAGGGGATGAACATGGAGGATCTGAATCAAAGAGAGTAAAAAGAGAGCCAGGGGCTTCTGCACTCAAAACTCACAAAGAGTCCAGCATTGTCAAGTTGGAAGGTGAGGGCTTGCTGTTAAAGGGCTTTGAATCTATTTGAATCAACTCTTATTCTGATGATAGTCACAGGGTGAAGACCAAAATGAGCTCTCAAAAGAATCCTTAAATTTAAAACATTAAATATTTTGGCAAATGATTATGCAGTTAGTGTTACTGTCTACTGTATTTGCAAATCAAAGAGTAGTATGGTACTACACTGAGTGCATTTTAAACTTAGAAAATCAGTACTTAAAAAGGTTCAAAACCATCTACAGCAACATTCTATACTTTTTCAAAATGCGCTATAATCCAATACCCATAATTTCTTAATAATAATGGCTGGTGATGAATAATAGTTCACATTAATTTCATTGCTTGTCATAAAAAATCTTTTGCAGTTCGACAGCTACATAATCCTATACATCCAAAAACCACTTCATCTCTAATTTCTTAAGTCATTTGCACTTGTAATACCTGCTTTATAAAACAAGAATTTCATTTTTAAAAAAGTTATGCTATGTTTTCTCAACCTAGGTAAGCCGCCTTCTGCACCAGCAGCATTGTCACGGGAGGCAACCTCTAACCTGAAAGAGTCTCTGCCAGTCACGCTCCCAGCAGCGCTTAACCTTGTTTCTACTACGGCTTCTGCTCAGTCCACTGCCACCACGAGTACATCTGTGCCTACCAGTGCTCCCTCTCCTGCCTCTGTCTTATCCGGGTCCTCAGTACCTACAGCTGTGAAGAAACAACGCCCTCTGCTGCCCAAAGAGTCTGCTCAATCGGTGCAGCAGGCAGTAGTTTGGAATCCCTCCAAGTTTCAGACGTCGTCTCAAAAATGGCACATGCAGAAGGTACAGAAGCAGCAGCAGCAGCAGCAGCAGCAGCAGCAGCAGCAACAGCAGCAGCAGCAGCAACAACAACATGGAGAACCATCAGCAGTGCAGACACAGGCTCAGACGCAAGGACAGACACGCAGCCCACAGCAGTTGCAGCTGCAGCACCAGAACCCTTCAAGTACCCGCTACCAGACCAGGCAATCAGTCAAAGGTATATAAATATGAGAATAGCATTTAATCAGTGTGTTGAATACATACATAAATATGTACCTTCTTCCACATTTGTCAGTTGCAGTTCAACAAAAAGACCCACCTCAGACTTCTTCAGGAACTGCCCAGACTACATCTCTTATCTCTTCTTCATTCGGATCAGGCGACTTGCAGATCCCCACAGCGTCAGCCGATGTGGCTGCAGACATAGCAAAATATACAAACAAAGTGAGTTAGTTCTGTGAATAAATATGTGAGAAAACCATGGTTTTATTACTCCCTCTGTAATCACTGTATTGGCTTGAATTAATACTAGTTACTATACTAGTACTATACTAGTTTTGAATTCTACTTTATTAGGACTTTCATTTTATGTCTTCAAAGTAGTAACTGAGGGTTAATATCAAATTGTGGTACATTTTACAGATTATGGACACAATCAAAGGGACTATGACTGAAATCTACAATGACTTTTCCAAAAGCACTTCAGGGAACACAATTGCAGAGGTAACTAGAGGGATACAAATGCTCATTAATGTGTTGTAGTAATACTTTTCATGATTTAACGAATGATTTAACGTCTGTTTATATGCCACAGATTCGACGGTTAAGGATAGAGATTGAGAAACTCCAGTGGTTACATCAACAAGAGTTGTCAGAAATGAAGCACAATCTGGGTGGGTTTCTCACTTCTGAATAAGCATTACTCAGCTCAACTAACCTGAATATGCTGTGATTACAGATGTTCATTCTTTTTCAATTTTGTTGTGTTTGTCACTTTACGCAGAACTTACAATGGCAGAAATGAGGCAGAGCCTAGAACAGGAAAGGGAACGTTTGGTGGCTGAGGTCAAAAAGCAGATGGAGGTAGAAAAACAACAAGCAGTGGACGAGACCAAAAAGAAACAGTGGTGCGCTAACTGCAGGAAAGAAGCCATCTTCTACTGCTGCTGGAATACCAGTTATTGTGATTATCCCTGCCAGCAAGCCCACTGGCCAGAGCACATGAAGTCCTGCACACAGTCAGGTAATGTTAGTGTGTTGGGTATAATGGCTGGATGGTTGGTTGGTTGGCTGGTGTAATGTTTGGACATATTTTTTCACCTTAATAAACTAACAATTGTCCTTGCTCTTCTCGGTCTACCTATGAGCACAGTATTACGTATTACTACATATTATTACACATGTTTATTTGGTAAACATGAGACCCAAACCACTGCGTGGGAGTCATTAGCATTTATTATGATCTACTTTTTAACATCTAAATGCATGATTTAATTTAAATGCTTTCTCTACTTGTAAAAAAAAAAACAGCAAACAGTTTTTTATTTTGTTTTGCCTTTCCTTTCAGCCACTGCTTCACAACAGGAACCGGAGGCAGAGCCCAACTCAGACCCTACTGTCAAGGCATCAGGCCCCTCTCCTACCACGCAGCCAATTCCCTCCACAGCTGGATCCATATCAGACAAAAGCAACTCTCCCACTTACATGGACAGGAACAAGGACAGTGCTGCTGTCACAGTGACCTAACTATTACACTACAAAATTTAATGTTATCAAACACATGGCATCAGACTTGGTCCTACACCCCTGTGACAAATCACTTTTTTTTACATTCCCCGAATCTGCTGCTTGCTTGGTGAACACTTTACCATTATCCCTCAATTGCTTTCTACAAGTCCATATTTAGGTGGTTTCACCATGTGAAAGTTGTCTTTCTAGAGAATTTAAATGTGAGTATGTGTTTGTTTATAACGTAATTTTACGTTAACAGCTCTGTTACTGCTTTTTTGAAGCCTAAACAAGATTGTACCAGCGCATAGAATATTTGCTACATTATCACTTTCATTGTTGCTCTTAAGTACTTTGTGGTTGTTTTTACTTTAATTGCTCTCCATCTTATGAGGCAATCATTAAAACTGCCACCAAAAGTTGAAAATCTATTATGATGCCACCAGTTGTGTTTTGAGTTATGCAATTTTATTTTTTATTTTTCTAAACATATCCTCTTCATGTCACCTGATGTAGTTTAAGTAAAGCAGGTTTAAACATTGTGTTTTCAATCACGTCCACTTTGTGTCAGCGGTGACCTTTTTTGAATCGTACCAGTTTTGTATTGTAGTTTCACATTGCATAGGTCTACATAAAATATCCGTGGTTTAAAGTGACTAAAAATTTAATTGTACAAAGCTTTTGTAAGAAGATACATAAACAATATTTATAGTGTTATATGTTTTTATAGTATGTAATACATTTCTACGTGTCTAAAAAAAGGTTATTTGAAAATAAATGACTTCACATGAATGTCAGTACTGAGAGAGATTTCTGTTTTAATGGTTATCCAAAGCTGATGTAATCTCTGGTCAGACTGTGTCTAAGGACTGGATAGCCATAAATCGATCTGCATTTTGGCTGGATATTATTTCCTGTGAGCATGTCTGTTTTGAGCTTGTGTCTCATTCTTGTTTACATATTGTACATACTATGAATGGAATTGTGAGGAAAAAATAAAAATGCTTGATCCATTTGGTGTTTATTGTTTTGAGTTATACTGTTAATAAACAATATTTTCACTATTGCGCTCACTGAACACAAATTAGAAACTATTAGGTAATAGGTGATGAACAGGCAGACATCTACAGTATATGGCATACAGAAGGAGTATATAATATCAAGGTTTAGATTGGGGCATACAAAAACTAAAGAAAACGTAACATCTAATGGGAAGACACCAGGTTTTCCACATTTTCTGGGGGATTTCCATGCGTCCATAAAAAACCCAGTAAGATTAAAAAGAATGTTACGCATGCGCTCTGTGAGTTCTCGCGAGATTGTTTGTCAGCGGAGTAGAGGAAATGGAAGCCTCTGCTAAACAACTTGCGCTACCTGGATGAATATAAATACAACAAGAAAATTACGGTTCAAATCTAAGGTATGATTTTTGTTTTCCTTGTGGTGTCGATGTACAAACGTGGAACACACTATTATTTGATGAGCCCTGTGAAAATTTACTGTATTTGCAGCGTTCTTATTTACTACCTTGTAGTGTTACAGCTAGTTTAGCTAGCTGCAAAGAACAATGTCGGAAGATGGCAATAACACGACATCTTTACCTTCTTAACAGATAAGGTTTCGTTGTTGAGACTTTGCAAGCACCTGGGGTCTGCCACTGCTATTAGTCAATTCTGTGGTTTCGTTTCTGTTTTTCTAATGCAGGAGTTCAACGACACTGTTGACTGCTCACCTATTTATAACTCATGTTCATGCGCGTTTGCATGAACGGTGCAAGTTGTGGAAACATGCAGCTGCGACTAACAAAGTAAACGACTTTCGTAAATGAAACCTGCAGATAAAGGCTTCAGCAAGAATGTTTTTGTTCTCGTCTTTTGATCAGGGCTGCTCTAGCTAAATGACATGGTTGCAACTAATTGTTCCAAACTCCAAACCTTCGTAAGTGGTTTTGTTAAGAGTTGACAGTCGGTAAATCTTGTTGTAGTTGAGCATTCTTTCCTGGTTTTACTTTATACTTTGCTTTTCTTTTCAAATTAATCTTCTTCAGGTGTTTTATTATTTGTAATTTAAATAAACTGTGAGTCTAATGTGTGTTGTTGTATTTTCTTTCCCATATTGTGTACACAGTGGAACGGCAATTGATGGTACATAACCTTAAAATCTGGCTTCGGCAGTCACTGGCTTATTAGCTGTACAGGTAACTGTTTTTCTTCATCCAACTCTTGTTCAACAAATAATAGATGTTTGTTTGTATATTAACCATCAATATCTGTTTTGGTAGCGTTGGTAACTGTGGATGTCAGCACAGACCCAATGGAAACTCATAGAGTCATCGATGGTAATAATTCAGGTAAAACTGATACCTTAGTGTAAGTTAGCGTAATGTAAAATCACATGAAAACAATTTTGTTTCTCTCTGTTAACCATGACCTTTTCTGTCTTTTTATAGAGCAACAGCAGAGTCAGACAGACCTGACTGTTAGGCCAACTCTGTCACAGGTCAAAAAGTCCTGGGGATTCAGGCGTTCAACCATAGCTAGACGGGAGTTCATGGAAGAAGTTGGAGACTTAACACATAGCCCTCCAATTGTACGGAGAGGCAGAAGTCGGCGAACTAACCAGACAACTGAGGCTGTTACTACTCCAACAACTAGGAGTGTTATAGAAGACCTTGAGTGGTCTACCCCATCATCACCTGTATCAGTGGACAGCAAGACTAGCCTAGAAGCTTCTGCAGCAGGGAGCCTTGACCCCAGCCTTTGGCAAGATTTTGGGTCTGCCTTTCACACTGCCTTTTCACTGCTTGGTGGTAATGAAGATTTGTCAATGGACATACCAGATGCACTGGTGGCCTCTAATGTTTTGGACGCTACTAATGCTGTTGAGGCTCTGACTTCACAGGCATTTGGTGAAACTGTGGTGTCTGATGTTTTGGAATCTGCAGAGGACATGGAATTGTCACTACCGGTTGCTCCTAGCAGTGTGGAGGGTGGGGAAATTGAGGACATAGTAATAATATCTAGTCAAGAAGAGGACAGTGATGAAATGACTTTAATACAAATGAAGCAACAGCTGGCATCTGCCAGCGGTCGGGGAGAAACAAGTGCTAGAGGGGGAAAAGGTACAAGAGGAAGGGCCAAGGGAAAGGGGAGAGGCAAAGGAAGAGGAAGGGGAAAGAGTAGAGGAAGGGGGAGAGGTAGGGGCAGAGCAGTGGAGCTTGTTTCCAGCTTCGCTGATGTACAGGGAAACAACAATGATGTGATGCTTGTTAACCCATCTGAGCAACAGCAGGAGCATTTGCAAGAGGAGGAAAAAAACAATAATCCACTCACAGCTTCAATAGAGAAATCACCTGCTCACAATAATAGTTCCACTCAGCACTCAAGCACAGACTGCATAATGGTAGACACTGAATTAGACCAGATTACTGATGTAATTCCTGGCCAGTGTAATGACGTGTCTGAAGGGGAGGAGGAACAAAAGGAGGAGGGGAAGGAGATCGAGAAAGACGTGAAGACTGTAAGAGAGTATTTGAGCATCTCGGACACAGAGGGTTATGACTCTAATGCTCTATACTGCATCTGTCGACAAAAACACAATAAAAGGTATATTTCTTGTAAAGGATCTCCTAAGCAAACCTTGTTAAGAAGTTTTTCATATCTAGAACATCTGTTAGTTTCACTACTTAATCAGTGCTATTTGTTCACCTTTTTTTTGTTTCAGGTTCATGATCTGCTGTGACACTTGCCGGGAGTGGTTCCACGGTGAATGCATTGGTATCAATGAGACACAGGGTCTTGACATGGAGGAAAAAAAACAAGCCTTTACCTGCCCCACCTGCAACACGAAGAAGGAACCTCAATCCGAGTCTCACCTGCAACCGGAGCATGGTCTTGGCTTTTTAAATTATTTGACACAAGGTGAAGAAGGAGAGGGGCACAAGGATCAGCATGCCATCAAGGTTTGAATTTTATTTTGATTACCACTTTTAGGAAACTTACTGCTAATCTTTAAAACAGAATAAAAATAGAGTGACAGAAAATATCAAAGCATTGTATTATTACATATTTATTTACTTGGCTGGTTTGCATGAAGGAAGTATGTTCTGAGTGTAAGTTGAGACTTGGATTTCAGGAAACCTTGCACAAGAAGGGGAATCAACAGAATGCTTCTGTGACAGTGCTAAATCCTGAACATCAAGATAATTTGGAGAGTAATGACTCTGTTGCTCTATGCATTGGACCTGGGTGCTTAAAGCAAGCCCTTCCAGACTCTGGTTATTGTGGCACTGACTGCATTCTTCAGCACGCTGCTGTCACTATGAAGGCACTATCTGGCACTAAGGTGCCCAAGACCAGAGGAAGAGCACAAAAGGCTCCCAATACAACATGCAATGCTAGGGTAAGAACTGAAACATTAAGGTGTATAAGTCAAGTTCATTAAATTTGAAACTCAAACTTAAACCATATTAGTTTTTTGACTTACAATACTTTTGTCTCTCAGGGTCAGAAGTCAACTAGGATGTCAAAGAGGTTAGCTGGAAAAGCTAAGGAGGAAGGTGAAAAAGAGGCAGCAGAGGAAGAAGGCTGTACAGATGCTGAATCTTCGTTAGCCTGCAACCCCAGTCTCACAGAAGTTCAGGCCCTTTGCATACCATCGTCTCAGTTTTGCACAGTGTGTATGTACCATTCACCACTCATTCACTTTCTAATCATGCAGAAGTGCAAACACAAACACCATGCACAAATGTGCACAAATGCAGTTAGTGTTTTGAATTTTCCTCCTTCGAATCATTGCAACACATTCACATTCACATGCACAGTGCAGAGCGCACAGACACACACACTGGGATGTAGCAGGGGTCAGCAGTGGGTAAGTATCTTTTTTTTTTTTTTTAAATAGTTCCACTTGCGAAAATGAATGTTCAAAACATGGTCAAACGGTCTTGGCAGCACAGGATTCAAACACCTACCTAAATACACTAAATCACTGTCACAAATAACAAACACACAACAATGGTTTGTGTGTGCTGTATAGTAATGATGAGGTGGGATATCCATGGACGGACACAACGCTTCAAGGTCTTGTAGACGCTCAAAAGTTCTCACAAAACCAATACATGGTAATTATTGACTGTGAATAATGAACACACATTTTAAGAAGCTTTAAATGGGTAATAAGGTGTGGCTACACTTCAGGCAAGACTGTTTTCTGAAAACATGCCTTGTCTTTGACAAAACCATAAAGGATTTCTCACCGTACATTACAGTGCACAAAAGCATATGATTTCACACATTTTCACACTTATTGCCAAACAAACTAACATCTCACATATCACCAACCTTTTTCTTCTGTTTTTCTTTTTACAATTTAGAATCAGGTGCCCCAACAACTTTTTTTAATGATAAATATCACACTTGACACAGCTCATAATAAAGTGCTTCTAACTGTTTTTCTGTAAGGCTTGAACAAGTAAGGTGCTAGGACCTCACCAAATCGGTTTTATGAAATAATTTAGGTGGTCTTTCTGTAATGTGAACAAACACAGCCCCCAACCGCTCAGTTAATTACAAACAAAACAAATCACAAAACACTTATTTTTTTCCACTTTTGTTCATAAGCATTTTTTCATGTTCCACTTTCTAACTTGCCCTACAACTTGCTCATGGACCTTTCACAGCTTTTCAGCCAATTTTCAAAAGGATGAATGGATTTTTCAATTCTCAAGTCATGAAATGGCAGGTTTGCATCCATCAGGCAATATCTTGCTGGTTTGTTTTTAGGTAGTTACATAAAAATATGAAAGTGAATTACACTAATGATACACTAATTCCAGATTCCTAACCCATGGAATGACTGCTATTTTTGCCATGTTGCATGGCCAGTTTTTCAGGTATTTTATGGAATGATATTATATGAAATCCTATACTGCTCTAGCGTGCACTGCCCCTATTTCTCATCAGTCCACATAAAAACACATTCTTGAGGCTTTTTGTTAGGTTGGGGTAAGATTCTGAATGAACAGACCCTGGGTTTCTGGTACAGAGGAGGCAGGGGAGCTGTTATATTTCTTCTGCAGCGATGCAGTGGGCACTGGAGGAATCATACAACAAGCGGTTTCACCTGGACTCCAACCAACAATGAGCAAATATCATACCTTTGTTCTTATAAAAGCACACTTATTTCCACATTCAAACACACAAACTCGAAAGTTTCAGGAATTGGTAAGGTTTTCGAGGATACAGTTCTTTCCAGTAACCGTCTGAATAGTCGCTTAAGTCGCTTAAAGACCTTGCAAATGCTTTTTTCATGCTAAAGAATGCTAAAGAATTGGACCTTGATGTCTCAATAGGGTGTTTGTAACTGTTCATGCCAAAAAGTGTGTTTTTCCAGCCTCCTGGTGGAAAAAGCTGTTTTAGAAGTCTGTCGCAAGTGAAGTTGATCGCCACACCTCTGTGTGTGCGTGCGAGTGACTTAATAGGGGTCACAGCATATGTCTTCTTGTTGTGTGGCTAAAGCTAACGGCCCGCTAACGCCTAAAGCAACATCGAGTGGGTGGCAGTGAATGGACCTCACTTTTCTAGCTGAAGAATCTGAGAGTGTAGCGCGCAGCACAGCCCGCACATTGCTGGCTTAGCTCTCTGTGCCCCTGTAGCACGTTGCTATCTGTGATAGACCGCTATGCTGCAGCTTCACCGTGCATGCATATGTTGGACATACTGTTTTGCTATTCCCCGTTTGTCTGGCCAGGACCGCAGTTGGTTCTGAGAGGTTTGCAGAAAGTCGACATAATTGGGGAGCTACAAAATAAATCTTGCTGGAACAGGATTGGCCAAAGTAGCAACATGTAAATAAAGGAGCAAGTACACGTCTAACACACCTGGTGTGAGTAAACACCAGAGTCATGAGTCATGTCAGAGTTAAATGTACCAAAATGTCTAAAAAGTGGATCTTACATGTGCAATTTAATTCAATAATATATACAAAATAGGAGAATCATTTTTATACCGGAATTATACTGGTGTAAACTTAGATTGATTTTAAAGGACCGTATGTTTTTTTTTTTTTTTTCTTTATGCACACGCATGCATACACACACCTGAAGACATGCATGCGACACAATGCAGAATCAATATAAATGGAACCAGCAGAGAACATGGCACACTAGTAAACATATAACCATGGACCACATGATATTAAACAAGCTTTCGGTTAAACAGGGGACTCTACAGGACAAAGTTTAATATGTGTGTGACAGCAACAAAGACTGTGTATATGTGTAGGTGTCTGGGCATGTCTGTCTGGAAGATCTGGGCATGATATTGCTTGGAGTTGTTCTTTCTCACATGCAGCACACAGCAGGTGATTGTCTATGTCAGAAACCATCTGACTAGTCTATGTTGTTTGGACATGGGCGATCCATGGGTGGAATAAGGGAAAAACATGACACAAAACTGTGGCAATCTGTTGTTCATGAGGTCAGCGTATTAGAAATCTGCATAAGACATTTCTCTGAAGGAGAGAAGCCTGGTACAACACCAAAAGGCATGATCAATATGTCTTAGTTTCTGGTGTTGTGCTGACCTGATTAATTGAATCAGCTCGTGGACATTACTTGACTTGCTTGAGCATTTGCTTTCTCATGCCTGGTAATGTATGGAGACGGTCAGGTTCCTGAGTTTGAAAGCAGCTTATGTTGACCACTGAACCATGGTCAGTTTCCTTTTACCCCTTTTCCAACCCGTCCCAACTATTGGGCAATTTCTGTTTTAAAACAATTACAAATGATATCTTTTGTGGTAGTCCCCAGCAATCAGAACCATCATTGTTGATGGCTGTCCTTTTTCAAATCTCTCACTAAACCAGCTTTGTGATGTTTCTTTCACTTTAAAATAATCAAAAACTAAGTAAAGATTCTGTATATATTTACGATGTATATTACTTACCACCAGATTAATTCTCCTTGTCAGCGATTAGTGTAAATCATATTTAAAATACTCTGTCAAATCAAATGTTTGTAATGCCTCCCGAGAAAGATTCTACCAAACGTTACTCGTGTTCTCAAAGCATTTGACACACTAATCAATACAACACCTTGATGGTCTTTCACTTGAGGTATACTTTTATTTAACAAAATGTTTCCATACTTGATTTGAGTGATTTGAGGCAAGCCACATTGTTTTTGGACAAATTCTCTAAATATATACTGATGGCAAAAAGGAATCTATAATTTTAGTAGAATTAAAAAAATTATGATGGTAAAAAGAAAATATTGAATTGAATCAATACGATTAGCAGCTGTGTCTGCTTCACATCTCATGGAGCCAATCACCCTTTTAATGTGCAGCTGTGAAGTGCTGACACTTTTCTGGAGAGAGCTTTGACTTCTGGCCGCTAGCTCTTGGGAGGAAGACGTCACAACTCTAGCAGCTGTGTCACAGTATCACAGGTTTCAGGTCCAGGCTGACAATGATCCATGAACACAAGTCTGTGGGGCAGGTGTGTCGCCTTATGCTTTCCTGCAAAGTGTCATCTCAGCCACAGTTGGCACCATGAAAGCTGAGAAGCATCATCTTTCTTTTCCATCAGTATATACACTTTAAAGTGCAAGGACTTTTCTTAGTCATACTCCTAAAACAAGCCATTGAATCTAAATAATCTACAGCTTTTCTAACGTATATATTTTACAAAGGTAAAAATACAACAAATATTAAATGTAATTTTTATTAAAATACAACAAATATAAACTTTGTTTTGACTGTTTGAAAAAATGTCCTAATTAATATAAATAAGTATCAACCTCTAAAATGTAAAGAAATATTTAAAAAAAAATACATGTTTCTCATTTTAAATGTGATATTGCAAACAGACATCTTGATATTTGAGAGATTTGTGACCTGTGTAAGTGCAAAAAGATGTCTTGCAACACAGAAGAGATAATTATGACAGACCTCTTCAGTAATTGTTCTGGTCTGGACCTGGAACTGGAACTGTTTCTTTCAGTGCTTCATTGCTTTGCTGCTGGGCATTCTCACAATTGAGTCATGACAGTTTAGTTATGCATCACTTGACAAAGCATCATTTGGCTGTGACTGGCCTAAAGTTACTAATCAAGAAAATATTTACTGTCTTGATGTAGTCTACATTCTGTGGAACACTTTTAAAGCTCATTGCTTATTGCATATTATTTAACAATTATTCAACAGGCAAATATGCAGCTAACCTCTTTTTGTGGTGTTATTTGCACTAGCATGTTTCATGGGTATGATGATTTTGTGATGGCTAGGTGATTGTATTAAGTGCAACCAGAGTCTGAAGAACGTTCTCACTGAGCACTGTTTATTTTAATCTTTTGACAAGTCGGTGTCAGGAAGTCCACACCACTGTTTGTCACTACTATCAATCGTTTTTTGCTGTAATACAGCTCCCAGATGACTGATCCAGTCACATTTTTTAATTTTTTAAAATTTCTCTGGGATTATTGCACTCATGATAGCATTTGTTACATTACACATGTTTTCAGTCAGACCAAATAACTTCTGCTCCATTTTTCAAGCACATGTTAGTATTTGAGGAAATATGTAATTTTCTTTTGGAATACATTGCTTTGTTGCCAGTACACTCTACAATTTCTTTACGAAATAAGGTGTTTTAAGCTTGAGGACCTTTTGACCACACGTGGTAGTGTCACTGACATGGAATTTAGATGCGATCTCTGAAGTTTTGCTTCAGTATTGTAGCAGTGACGAGTCATTTTGGGACAGTGCAATATCTTGATCTGAAAAGCACAAGGGGTGCAGAAGAACCCTTTAATGTCAAGTTTCAGCATATAATGATTGTTTTTTGCTGTTGTAACTATCTCAAACCCCATTACTACATTTCTTTTATTACATACACTGAGTTTTCTGTTACTCCATTATGCGTACTTTCCAAAGCGATGTCAGTGGATCAACGTTTCAAACATTTCATTACAAAACAAGAGCACCATCTACTGGTCACACATAGGACATGCCAAAGAAAAGAAAACACTTCTAAAAAACCGCCAGCATTTCAAGACCTTTTATACATTTAGTGAACATTTTCCACAGGTTGCCATATTACACAATATCATTCTGTGAAATGTGTAAATGTGGAATACACAGTAACCACCTAATAGAACACCAATAACTGACAGTACAAACACATACAGTACGTGATGTACCTGAAAACGTCATGTGAAAGATGGGTAATAAATGAGTTTGTGCTCAGTGCAGCAAGTTGACACCAACATGCTCCCAACTTGGGGAAAGTCTGTTCTAACAACCACCAGCCCCTTGAGGTTCAAAGTCCCCTGTAAACCAAATGCTCGGTTTTATATTGTGACTCATGATGTCACTAAAAGGAGTAAGGGTTCTCACTTGAAGAGTGAACGTGAATCAAAACACATCATCATGCTTTGATGTCTTTCCACAGTGAGCTCTGTAGAGATACATTTTTGCATTTATTAGTCTACAAGACTCGTAATACACATCAGTGAGTCACACTGCCGCACTGGGCGACATGTTTCTCCATCAAAAAAACTGGGACAGTAGAACCCTGTCAAATGACAACAGAGTGTCTCCAGCCAAGTGCATTTTTCATGTCTCTGTGTTTCTTTCTTCGTGCACATTGTTCTCCTACGTCACATTCATCTCATTCCCACAAACAATCCTCTGATGTCTGCCCTTGAATATCTGCCTAAGCAGTGATTCACTCATTCTACAGTTCTTGTTCACATGGGATGATAACTCAGAAAAGAAAATTTCCTGCTACTTAGATTAAATTCATTTTGATACGTCATGCTGTGCCTTTTGGCTGTGAGTTGTTCATGGAAGGTCATTAGACATTTGATTATGAAAGTTGCGATTTTATTGTTTGTGACCGAGGATACAGCTTTAAGACAGTGATGGGGGTTTACTGTGTTCATGCTTTTTTTAAAGAACACTCAACGTTGCCATGTAGAGAGTTGGTCAATTGCTTCAGGAGCAGGTGGCTCTTTGGCCATAGGAATTTGATGTGGGAGGTTGTAACATGGTATATACATCTAATGAAGACACTGGTCAGAAGACTGCTGAGGTGTAAGTGCTACTCTCCATACCAGGATGTAATTGAAACAGATGATTTATCATCATACATACATAAGAATATTTGATTGTTATGTTTGTATGTCTGTGTTGTGACACCCACTGGAAATCGAGAGTAGACCTGTTTTTTTTTGTACACATACGCAAGTTTTACAAAAGCTACACCACTGTTTCTATATCAGTGGTCTCCTAACTGGTGGACACCGAAGCATCTATGCAGGCTAATAAGATGTAGCCTGGATAACTTTAACTTTATTTTGACAAGATTGCTTAACAGGTGGAGCTTTGTCATTTTAGTCAAGGTATGCGGGTTGTTGTATTATCCAAATGAGTGAAACGCAAGGATAAAGTGTAGTTGGCTCCCTGGTTGTGTATGTTACTGGTTAAATACTGATTGGTATCAGAACAGCTGCATATT
This sequence comes from Betta splendens, assembly GCF_900634795.4. NCBI lineage: Eukaryota > Metazoa > Chordata > Actinopteri > Anabantiformes > Osphronemidae > Betta > Betta splendens. The sequence goes on along the minus strand of NC_040887.2, from coordinate 15,764,861 downwards.
AATAGAAAATCATGTGATCCACTCTAATTGTGGCATGAGCAGTATGTTGGTAAAGCAGCTGTACCAGAGTTTGGCTGCATGTGATCAGTAAACACAAACCACCTTTTTAACCTGCTTTTTAAATAATGAACATATGTTCATTAAAACACGTGTTCAATGCACATCTCTGCAAAAACTAAAAATAGGCCATTCTCCCTCTCATTCACATAAAACATAACACAAATGATACTACTAATTGGATTACATATGTGTCTGACACTGTGGAAAAGACCTTCACCTATTAGAAACTTCGATTACAACGCCACACCACATGCATATGAAGCTTCACCCATGTCTAGCAAACTTTACCTATAATCCAAAATCATCAGTCAGCTTTGTATCAAGTTATACATGATACAAAGGGATTTAAAAGGTTAAGTCTGGTTTGAAAGTTACTATGAAAGCGGCTGTAAATGAGGCAATACTTAGAGATGGTTACTGTCTGTTTTTGTCAGACAATCTGTGTGGGAGAAATACATATAATAAAATGTTTGGTTCAGTTTTTTGATCAGCATAGTTGCTCATCAGTGTGAGGATTGAGGAGTGATTTTTGGAGAGAGATGAGCTTCTTTGTGTAATGATTTTAGGCTTTTACTGAAACCTGGAGGTTTAGATGCAGCTGATCAGTCTGATTTAAAACCACATAAACACCATCACGGGTTTATACCTTTCCTGGTAACATTAAACACACCACCAATGTAACACACTCAAGTTTTAATACTTTTTAAAACCATTTTCTGGATTGTGGAACTTTAGCTCTGGCATAGAAGTAGGCTTTTTTGATTTATCTCAAAGTTTGAGAGTTTAAACTTGCATGTAAATAAAAAACATGCAAGATAACATTAACATCACCTGCATTTACGTGAAATAAATTTAAAGTAATATAGGTACTCAAATATAAGAAAAAAACATGAGGGTAACAGATGGATTTGTGGGAGAGCTGTACCTTTATATAAAGGTTCTTTAAGAGTGGAATATGGTGCAGATATTGGTGGTGGTGCGTTTTGTAAGTGTAAAACTAGAATTTAAAGAGTGGTGTTTTAAGAGCTGACCAGCTCCAAAATTGAGCTTTTGGCTTGATCATATGGTAGCATCACAGGTGTTATTTAGGGACTTTGACAGCAGAACACAGGAGTGAGTCAAGATGAGAGAAAGAGGACATTGCCACACAAAGCAATAAAGGATAAACACAATACGCACTGTTAAGTTTTTGTCTAAACATAAACTGTTTCTTTTCTGTTTCTTAACATGACTGTATTTATTGAATTAAGTTTTTTTTATTAATCTGGTTAAAGTAATATAATTTATTATTTTTAAATCTGAGTAGAGATTTGCTTTTTTATGTGAAGTAGTTTTGTTGATGGGCGGGGATTCTTTAGTTACGGATTGTATGACATTTACAGTACTTACTGGATTTAATTTTTGTCAAGTGATAGCCAGCGTGTGGTAAAACCACACATACTCACCAGAACAATAGTGTGTTGTCCTCAATTTTGCAAAGTTTTGAAGTTGACGCTTTTGGGCAATTATTCTATAATACTTTAAATTTATTATTGAGGTCACAGAAGGTGCAGGACTTCTGCTGCTGTTCATTATATTGTAAGATGGTACTAATGTTTTGGCATATTCATTAATTCTAAATTTGATGGGCAAAACACAAGTTTTTACCAAAATAATAATTACCCACACATTCTTAGAACAAATGAGAACATAATCATATTGATTCTCAAAATCTGTGAGAAATTGATCATTTTTTACAAACCAATTTTAGAATGACTTGGAAAGTCATTCTGGGTATCACTTTAACATCTAATGTACCTTACTTATAATTTCTACGGTCAGCTGTCACTTTTTTTAAGCCCATGTTTTAGGAGCAGCACGCTGTAGAATCTGAGCAACTTTTAAGGAGGCTAATTGTGATGACGGGGTCATAACATCTGCAAAACAACACATCTTGTGGGGTTTTCCCGCTATGAGCTGTGCAAAACTTATCAGAAGTGATTCAAGGAATGAAAACAGTGCCAAGGTCAGCAGCACTCTCACTGTTGCAGCTGAAGGGTTCTTTGACCATCTGGAGCACAAATGGCTGACGTACAAGTGCATCACAGAAAGGGTGAAGTGCATACATGTGTATTCAGTGTTGAAATGTATGTTTTATGCATCTGGTTGGTGACCACAGCGCCAGGTCTGCTCTTTTTCCACACAAATGAAATTTTCACACTAAATGCTTTGTTTTATGGGTGGCCTGGTAACTCAGCCGTTACAACAGGGTAGTCCAGCTCCAGTCCTCAAGAGCCACCGTGTCCTTCTGGTTTTCCAACTGTACCTGCTGATTACCCTACAGTAATTAGGTGTGTCGGTTAGCTGCTGATTGACTGAACACATCTGGTCAATGTAATCAGTATTAGCTGGGGCAGGGAGAGTTAGAAAACTAGCAGGACAATGAAGAGTGATTTTGGACACCCCTGGGGTAGATCATCAACCTAGGAAGCAGAAAACCAGTTTAATCCCACCTGTGTTCTTGAGCAAACACTTTAGCTAGCCCCCATGTGTGGCAGCCTATATGTGGCAGCCCATGAGGGAGGGGTCAAAAGCAGAGAACACAATTTCCACAACAGGATCAATAAAGTGTGTATCTTATCCTTTCTTATAATAATAAAAACCCTTCATAAGCACAATGAACATGAGAGAAACATCATGGTACCAACAAACTTGATTTGACAAACCTTGAGAAACCGGATATATTACTATGTGTATGATCTGCCTCATGCACATGAGATAATTCCATTTTTCTGTTAGAAATTGTGATAGTGACTCTGGTCTCTGACCTGTGGTAATTCCTCAGGAATCTTATAGTAGCACATATGCTCAAAGCTATCTAAATGACTAAAGTAAACTAATGCAAATGCACATTTACGTTTTCTTAACTGTAGAAGTAAAGGAATCCTAAAGCAAAATGACAAAAAAACAAATGCATGATCAATTTGATATATTAAGTTTTTGTTGGACTTTAATATAAGAAATCAAAAAGTCGACGTGTCTGATGTCAAAAAATAAAATAAACCATTACGAAAATAATTCAAACTTGGTAACGAGTATTAGAATACGTTTATTTTATTTGGCAGAGCATGAAGCACATGCAAGGAATCTCTCTTGGCAGATGTTACAGTAAATACAGTGTACAAAAAACATAAATACAAGTTCTGCCAACTTTAGTATCTTCACTGTTGGATGTGTGAAGGTGTATTTATTCATTTCAGTGAGAAGGGTAGTGAATATAGGACATATCCCTATGGATTTAGATGTGACTTGCCCCAGCATCACCCACTGGCTTCGGGAAACTGTTGATCCACTGGCATGTAGAAGGGGACACAGAGCTCTAACAGGTTGCTGCAGAGGATGTCATGGATGATTGTGTTGAACGCTGACAGACAGGAGACTAGCAGAAGTCCCCAGGTGTTATAGGGTGTAGTTCCATGTTTACAGCATCAATCACAGACCTCTCCAGCCTGGCAGTGAACCATGGGTACTTATTGTTAAATGTGCAAAAGGACTTGGCACAGAGAGGCAGTCTTGTAGTTCACAAAATCAGATGTAGGACATCACAGGCTGCAGCCGCAAAGACACTCAAATCTGTATAAGCAAAACAGTCCTGAAGCGCCTGTTTTGTTGTCCTGATCCATGTTTTCACAGTCTTTATTACAAGCTTGGTAGATTTCTGTAGTTTCTGCATGTGTGTGGGAACAAAATGGATCATATGGTGGTTAGAAAACTCTAGTGCAGCACAGGGTACAGAGCAGATAATGGATTATCTTTTATTATTGTGTAGCAGCGATCCAAAGTGTTGTTGTCCCTGGTTTTTTGAGGTTTGCTCTGTTAAAGTCCACCAATATGACCAGCAGCACGCCCAAGTATTTTTTTTCTAAACTTGTGATAAGCTCTGCAAAGTGTTAGGTTAGTCTGTGGAGGGATGTAACTACTAAAGGGGAGGGGGACAAAAAAACCCTGTAGCTGGAGTGTGTTTTAGATGCACACTATCCCAAATAGAATCAGTGACCAGTGACATTTCCATATTGTTGTGAAAAATTGAAGATGTGTTCTCTTCTAAAAGCAATCCTATTACAGCCTCCAAAATAACACAAAAAGCCAAGAAACACACAAAGTTCCAGAGAGCTCTGTGCCTAGGCGTCTGTCCACAGTGCTCTCTTAGACGTGAGGGAAACATAGTGTCCATAACATACAACATAAGTATTAATCTGACATATTGTTATTGCACATGAGATATATTAGCAGCATCAATTCACAACAGGTTTTCTTGTTGCATTTTACAAAGGTTTAAGAGATTGGAGAACACAAAAACACTTTATAATATAGAAAATCAATCAAATAAAAACTCCCTTCACGGCATACAGGCTCGGGATGCTATCTGCCTTGCCCACTGGGGATGAGACGAGAAAGGCAATAAAAAAGAGACAATAACAGCAACAGGCACCAAGTAAGGCACAGCCATGTTGTTGGGCCAGTATCTACTTGTAGATAAAAAAATAACGCATCGTACAAGGGAAGTATGCAATTTGATAAACAGTAGAAAGGTGTGAAAAATAGAATCCAGTGCATCATAGAAGCTCCCTGCATCTAATTATATAGCAGCTTAAGTGAGAGTGATCTTTAGTCCTGACTAAACTTTCTAAACATTAAAAACTTGATAGATTAATGTTTCAAGTTATTTTTTCAGATATTGGTACGATATATGTCCTAATTTTCAAAATGCTCCACTTTTGTTTTTCTAACAGCTGAAAAGAACTTTATAGAGGTGAAAGCTGAGAGTAAGGCTGCGACTTCCTTACCGCCGTCTTCAGAGGACACTGCTACAGATGATGCTCCCTCTTCCCAGATTGTCAGTGAGACAGATCCACTGCAGAGAAACTCTGAAGAAAAAGCAAAGGATTTGGATAACAAAGAAAAATTGAAGGAACAATCTGCTGAATTAGATGCCTCAACACCACCTGTTCGAACAACTTCTCCTGTTAAGCATTCCTCATCCAATTTAACATCTCAACCACATGAAACGGGGGCTCCTGTGGTCCCAAAAACCACATATGTCATACCAAAGAAACAGGCTGGGGCTCAGCCTCCATCAAGCAGCCACGTATCAGCAACAGCATCAGGCCAGAAAACTTCATCAACCCCTGCGCTGCTGAATGAAACCCGAATTCTGCCTGTCTCCCCCGCACCCAGTGCTCCATCCTCCAGGCCCTCTCAGCCCAATAACCAGGTCAGACAGAGCATTCAGCGTTCTCTCACCAGCATCCTGCTAAAAAGGTAAGATTGGTATTGCGAACCTAACTGATTTATACAAAGTTTAAATGTTGAGCCCTTTGTAGAATGTTTGACACAATATGTATAATATATATGAATATATGAATATTGTTGGACATATAGTAAAATCTTTCAAAATCTGTAGATGAGCCCACTTTGTAAACAACTGAACTGTACATTTGTGTTTTCAAGCTACTAGATAACTACGAACTCATTGCCTAACTGCCTCTTTTTCCTCAAGGTTGAGCGATTGTGAGGATTTGGAGATGTCTGAGAATGAAGTTACGAAGCTTGTTGCAAGCTTCGAGATGGAGATGTTTGACATATTTCGCAACACAGACAGCAAATACATGAACAAGTACAGAACTATAATGTTCAATCTCAAAGACCCAAAAAATAAGGTTTGTTCAAAGCTGATAATCCCCATTTCTGTTTTGTGATTGTTAGCGAAATGTCAAGTCAGGGTATTTGTTCTTTTTAGGGTTTATTGTATCGGGTTGTTTCTGGAGAGATCAGTCCCTTTAGACTGGTCAGGATGAGCCAGAAGGACATGCAGGCCACCAAAGCACCAGAACCTAAAACAAAAGAAACAGAGGTAAAGGGTATTTTGCTGTAAACACAACAGGATCTAAATCAGATACTATGTTTATACTTGACATAAAGCATACATAAAGAGAAGGAAGGATCAACATTTATTTGTGTGGTAAAATTTAAATTGTCTTACTTGGCTTGTGTTATTTAGGCTAAGGATGCTTCTGCTAAGGTGTCGACTACACTACTGAAGCCAGAAGCCGTGAAGGTTGATTTGCCCAATTTGCCGTGTTCTGCTAGACCGGACAGAAGACCAGACAAAAGACCTGATAGCAGATCCTATAGCACTGTGCGTACCTACTACATCTGCATGAAATATTTGTGACTGCCAAATTTTACATAGGCACTGCATTGTTTTTCCTGCTCCGCACAGGCTTTTCTTGTGCAGGTTTATAGAGTGTGGGTCTTATTGAGTTGCAGTCTTATTGTGCATTGGTACTAATGCAGGTTACATCTCAAGAACAGAAGAAAAGTCTTCCTGCTCCCAAGACCAGAACAAATCAGCCAAACCAGGGAAGAGCTGCACCAGATATTCTCACCTGTATGCTGAAGGACACAACATCAGAGCATAAAGCTCACCTCTTTGACGTGAAATGCAAGATATGTACAGGTAAGTTAAAATATACTGTTTGTTAAATATTATTACTGACCATCCAACCAGTGGGAGTTTGGCTTAAAAATAATACTATTTTTTTTTTAATTCTCAAAGGCCAGATGCTAGCTAACGACGAGGATGAACCAGCAAAGAAAAAATCCAGGATATCTGAAACAACAAATAAACAGATTGAATCTTCTTGGAGACGATCTGCAGGAGGCGATTCCCCCCTTCATGCACCACCTGACTCACCTGACATGGATTTACCAGCATCTTCCCTGATGGATCCAACCTCTCGCCTTATCATTGATTCTTCAGCACTGACTATTGCAGAATCCCCTGCTTCTCCCACAACGGACTCTCCAGCCTCTCCTGTTTTGGACTCCCCTGCCTCTCCTGTGATGGACTACACTGCATCTCCAAATCAAGACACTTGCAGTTCTACAAAACCAAAGAGGACATATGCACCTGTTGTGATTCCAGCTGTCTCCACCGTAACCATCACACGACGTGACCCTCGTACTGCTGCTAGCAGGTTCCCTCCTATGTCAGTTAGTAGCACAGCACATAACAAAACAGCTACTCCTGCCCCTGACAAACAGACTAGCTCTGTCTTGTCTATTACACAAACATCGCTACTACCATCCACGAAAATCTTACCCAAATCCATCTTAATGAAACCATCTTCCTCAGCAGATTCCAGACTGTTTGCCACATCTATGAGGTACTTTAAGAACTGCAGTACAAAGTTCATTATATTAATTATTCTATGTAATATTTAGCTTATCTTTATTGTTCTGGTGCATTTTGTCTTTTAGGACTATGATTTCAGAATCCCCACGTGATGGTGACACTGCTCAATTTTTGGCCAAGCAAGAAATCATGTGGAAAGGCTTTCTAAACATGCTTACTGTAGCCAAGTTTGTCACAAAAGCATACCTGGTTTCAGGATGTGCTGAAAATCTTAAAGCGGTATAAAAATTTATAGTAATGCCTTTTAATCACAGAACTATGTTAAACACCCCAGCCATTATCACTGAAAGTTGTCTTTTTTTCCCTGTGTAGGATCTGCCCGATACAATACAAATTGGAGGACGGATCTTGCCTCAAACAGTGTGGGATTATGTTGTGAAATTAAAGACCTCAATTTCAAAAGTAAGCAATATACAGCATTTTTGTCTGTGCTTTCTAAAATAATATATAATACTGTATATCATCTTTTATCTTTTGCTTTTTAGGAGTTGTGTGTGATCCGATTTCATCCTGCAACAGAGGAAGAGGAGGTGGCCTATGTCTCCCTGTTTTCCTATTTTAGCAGCAGAGGTCGTTTTGGTGTGGTTGCCAATAACAGTAATACAATTAAGGATGTATACCTTGTTCCACTGAGTGCAAAGGAAACAATCCCGTCCATACTACAGCCTCTTGTTGGACCAGGTATGATCTCAATTGAACTACTGCTTAGGTCTTCCTAAATATACAATTGCCCTATTTGGCTTGGTAAAAGTGCTCTATATTTACTGTGACATCTTATATTTACTACTTTTTTAAACTTGTTATATGGTAATAACTGACGGTTTTGCTGTTCTACCTACATAAATTCAGTAAAACAGTAACTCATGTATTACAACATTTCTTTTTTTGCTTAACGGAGGATAAACATGATACTATGCTTTGCAAAATTTTTTATTGTGTTAAATTGGATGTAATGATGACAAGAGATGTCTCTGCTCAACACTACTTCCAAACAGGTTCAACAAAAACTGAATATAAACGAAAGCTATATTAGATTGCGTCAGTTTTAGTTTGGTACTAAAAAACTGTCAGCAGGTGGTTAACAGCATTGTTGTGTGGCGACAATTATTACCATTAATCTCTCCAAAATCAAGGAGTTACCTTGCATGATGGACACAAATGAATCATTGTAAACAAATCTCTCCATAGCTCGTGTACCAGCAACAACAGAGTTGTTTATTTATTTATTTATTTTGCGTGTCTGTGTCTTACAGGACTTGAAAAAAACAGACCTAATCTTCTTCTGGGTCTAGCAATCGTCCAGAAAGCCAAGCGAACAGGAATGTTGTTTCAAGAAATTGAAGAGAAAAGACCCAGTGTTCACATGCCGAAAGATCCTATGTGGATTCCAAAACCTCCAGTACTCTATGGTTCTGATAAATTAGAGATATTCCAACCCTATGATCCAGAGACTCCTTCTAGCACCTTGCATTCTAGTTTACTATCCTGCCCTGTGTCCCCACCAGACTCTTCCTCCTCTGGCTCAGTTACCATGCCATCTCTTTTGATCTCCATCAAGGCAGCCCCCCCTGTTTCTAACTCAGCTGTTGTTGCAGCTACTCAGTCCACCTCTAGTACAACTTCTAGCACAGATCCCTTAACTAAAACTAAAACTCCGCTACAGACTATCTTGAGTTTGTTTGGCAATAAGGAAAGTAACTCCACTGACTCTTCTGATGGAAGTTCTACTACAACAACAAGTGATAAGGTTATACCTGTTCCTCAAGTGTCTCAGTCACTGGTGGATCCAATTGTGCAACAATATGGACAGAGACAGAAATCTAAAGTTAAAGAAATAGAACACGAGGAAAATGACTTAGACCGACCATATGATCCAGAGGAGGAGTACAATCCAGGAAAAGGATACGGAAAGGTTATTTCACAGATAGAAAAACATAAAATAGATAACTCTGCATTATCAGGCTCGGTGGATGATGATGTTGCTTATGATCCAGAGGATGAAACTATTTTTGAAGATATTCGAAGTAATACCAAGTCCCATATTCAAACATTAGATTCCCCATCTTCCCCAACACCATTCTCAACCACCCATACTGTGGCACCATCTGCTACTTCCACTCCAGCACAAACCTCCACTCCAGTTACTCCAATACCAAACCTTCCAACAGGCACCGTAGTTGTCTCAGCTGCAACACTGACAGAACAACAGCGCATGCTTGAGGAGCTTAACAAACAGATTGAGGAGCAAAAACGTCAGTTAAAGGAGCAAGAGGAGGCACTGCGTCAACAGAGGGAGGCTGTGGGTATGTTCATGGCCCATTTTTCTGTTTCTGATTCTCTAATGTCGCCTCCCCAAAAATCATTGCCTGTCAGCCAGCTGTCATCTCAGACAACAGACAAGACCATCAATGCTACAGATACTGCAGACAAATCCAATGTGAATTCCCAAACACTTAAGCAAGACAACACAGCTGCTAGTCCCAAGTCGAAAGATGATACAGTTACAGTGCAGGATGAAACACAGGAACTTGCAAAGGAAAGTGACAAGTATTCCTCTGCTGGAGAGATTGAAGATTCTGATGTAGCTTATGACCCTGAGGATGAATCTCTATTTAATGAAATTCAGGAGGATGTTTTTCATGGAAGCAATATGAAGACTTGTAATTTATCTTTTACTAGAACTGGGCATAGTGTCAATCGTAAGGGCGCATCTCCAAATTCACACCACAGCCGAAAGCGAAGGCTATCACCAAAAAGGCGTCATCGTGAAAGGGACCGCCATAGAAGTCCTTCAAGAAAGTCACAGCGACGTTCCCCTACACACTCCCAGAGGCGTAGGGAACGTGAAAGACATAAAAGAAGTGAAAGGGATAAATCAAGGCATAGAAGTAGAGACCAGTCAGGACGTCAGACTCGCCATCGAAAAGAGCACAGTGCACGCCATCATTCTCGTGGTCATAGAAGATCCTCATCATCTCCTAGAAAAAAACATTCTGTATCTCTTTCACCTGAAGAACACAGAGCAGCTTCACCACATGACTTTGAGGAATCAAAACATACAAATACTCTATATGATGCCACCGCTTCTAACATTGGGAGTAACACTTCATCGGGTACCTCTGTTACTATTAAAAATGATGGACATCTGCTAAAATGTGAAGGTTTTGACAGCCTTGATAAAGCTGATTCTCCATGTTCAAGTGAACGTCTTGACAATGTGAAGCTTGAGAGTTCCGAACCACCAAACAAAGAATCTGACCATAAAGGATCATTCACGTTCTTCAATCAGGAAACCCTGCTTAAGGAGAAACTTGATACTCCAATTCCTCTAAGAGTAACTGATCCACCTATTCGAGAATCTCCTGAGAGCCCTGATCCAGATCCACAGTTTGTGGAACCTAGTGACATAGAAAAGACAGACTCCATAAAGAATGAAGAAAATCCTCAGATACCTGACAGTGTCCAAATGCCACTTCTTAAGGTTGAAAATAATTGTGTATCCATTGGTGGTCAAGCAGCATTATCTAATTTAGTGTGGTCTACCATTGCAAGTCCAAGGCCAGGTATCAGAGACCAAAGCTTGAAAGAAGTAGATATACTGACAGAGGGGGTGAATTCAGGGTTGAAGAATATACAAATGATAGGTCAAGAGGGCCATCATTCACAGTCATATACAGGCTCAGATAGGCAGGCATTACAACCTAAAATAGACCCAGTGCTAAAGTTTTCTGGACCAGGTATGGAAGAACTTGGTCACAGGGAATCACTGACAGGAATTGGACCTGTTATAAAAAGTGAAGGCATGCAAGGTTTGAGTCCCACCATTTGGGGTTCTGGAACAGACATACAAAAACCAGGGATTGGAATGGAGTGTTCAGAGTCAAATACTAGAGAACCAGGTTTTCAGTATCTTAAGACTGATAGATTTCTCGCTCAATATTCCACAGTGCAAAATTTGGAAAGTGCTAGTATGCAAACAATGGACCTAGAAGCAAATGGTTCGCATATTGGACAAAGCAAACAAGACATCAGAGTACAAAACTCTTTAATGGCTGTCACAAATTCCCAGATAACAAGCCTAGATAGCAAGTCTAGCGTGATGGCAGTAGTAGAGGATCAGTGTTTTGTGGGGCCACAAAATAATAGAGATGGATGTCTACATACTCAGGTTAAGAGTCCTTTTACCAGGGGTGGAGGTGTAAGAGTTCCAGGTTCATCTTTTGGTGGCTCAGACAAAGATTTTCAACCACATGGAAGAAGTGACTTCTACAGAGTGGGTGGTACTAATAATGAGTTAAGCAAGCAAGATATGACAGAAACTAGTAGCACAGATTGTGCCCAAGACGTGGTTACAGACATGAAATGGACACACATACAAGGTCCTGGACTAGACCGGAGAAATGAACAAATGGGACAAGATTACAGTGGTCCTAAGCAAAACATAAAAAATGTAGGCTGGAAGTGTCCAGAAGCTGATATGGGTGGTCAGAAGAATCAAAATGAGTCAGTGGATCCACATATTAATGATATGCACTGGAATGGCCCAGAATCAGTCATAAGAGATGACTGGAGAGGTTCAAGTTCAGTACAAGGAGGGCCATTTAATCAAAATGAATGGATGGCACACCAACATGATAGGAAAGATCCAAACATGGAGAATATAGGCCCTAAAAGAAGACCAGTGAGTGCAGAATTTGTTGCACCAGAATTTGGAAATAAAGAGACTGAAAGGAAAAGCTTAACCATGGAAATTTTAGGATCTGAAATGAAAGGACATGGCAATCAGGGCCGAAGGCATTACACAAGAGGTCTAGGTCCAGATTTCAGGGGACCTTGTCCTGAAAGGGGAGGTCCTGGTATGACAAATCCAGGAAGTGACCGAAGAGGACCAGAAGGCCCACGCGTATTGGGACCTGGACCTGAAAGTAGAATTCCAGCTGCAGAGGGTTCTAGGGCGGACACAAGGGCAATTGCAACCTCAGATGACTGGGGACAAGGTCTTGAACCTGGCAGTAGAGGGTTTAAAGGTCCAGCCTTTAGTGGACAAGGACCTAAAGGAATAGGTCCATCAATGGGGGATATAGGACCTGATAGTGGAAGACTAAACGTTCCAGTTTTGACTGGAACAGGGCCTGACAGGAGAGGTCCTGCTATGGGTGACTGGAGAAAATCAGGAACTCCAAACTTTAGAGATTCAAGAGATGAAAGGACAGGCCCCTTTATGGACAATGAAGAGACTGAAATGGAAGTGCTAGGTCCTGTTTTCCAGGAAATAGGACATGAAAGCAAAGGTCCGACTGCTAATAGACAAGAGCCTCATAGCAGAGGACCAGGGGTTACAAACGTAATGGGAGGTGGTTGTGAATGGAGAGGTCCCCTTTTGGAAAGACCAGGGCACAGCAGGATAGGACCAGGAGATCAAACATCTGGTGTACATGGTTCTAACAGGAGAGCACCATATATAGAAGGCCCTGGTCATGAAAGATCTGGTCAACAAACAAAAGGTTCAGGACATCAAAGTAAAGCACACCGAGGATTGTGCTCTAGGGGCCCTGGACCAGAATGTGGAAATCAAAATATAGAGGGCCGAAACCCTGTTGTGAGAGGCTTTGACATTATGGGACCATGGCTGGAAGAACCAGGTATGGAGGGTTTAGGGCTCAATAAGACAGGTCAAAGAGGTTTATATTTTAGGGGACCTGTAAATGAACGAGTACTTCCAGATATGGACGAAATAAAAAAAGATTCTTGCTTTCCTGGAGGTGCACAGTGTGGGGGGTCTGAACAAGAAAGAAGACTCTTAGAGGAGGGCCAGCAACCTGATAGGGTAATTTCATGCTTCAGACCAGTGCAGTCAGAAAGCATTATCAGGGGTCAAGGGGATGGTCCAAATTGTCTGGATTTTAGAAGTCCAGACACATTGGTTCCAGAGCCTGATAGACATCAACCCAAAGGCTCAGACTTTAGGGAACTTAGATCTGAAAGAAGAGGTTTATATAAGGAAGAATTCGGATCTGACTGGAGGAGATCAAATTTTTTAGACTTTAGAGACCCAGGCATCAGACCAAATATAGAAGGTTCACCACATAATAGACGAGATGAATGGGGAGATTCTGAATTTGCGGTGTTAAAACCTAGACAAGGAACTCCAGATATAAAGGTTCCAGGGCTTGAAAGAATAGGCCGCCCCATTAGAGGTCCAAAGCTTCTTATGAGGAGAAGCGTTAGAGGCCGAGGAAAAGACATCCCAAGTCTAAATCAGAGAGATAGATGGATATGCACAGACTCAGTGAACCAATGGTTAGATAAGGGAGGACCTAATATGGAGACTGTAAATGAACTAGAAGGTTCAGCTGATACCTTCAAAAGACATGGTAGCATGGGTTCAGATGAGTATGACCAAGATCTTAGTAGGCAAGGTCCTCATGGTGATTGGAGAGGCCCTGGGGAGCCAGGGCCTGTAGAGGAAGGGTCAAATATGCGTTTTCCAGGGCGAGATGATTGGAGTCGTACAGCTTGCCAGGATCCACCACCCCTGCATGATAATCCAGATATGGTGTACCCAGGACCTAGTAGGGGGGGGCCTGGAAATAATTGGAAAGAACCTGATAGAGGGATTTCTGGGCCAGACAGAAGGGGGCCAGGGACATCTTTTAGAGGGACAAGAGATCCAGATAATGGAGGGCAATGTTATGATAGGGTTAGTCTAGGACCCAGAAAATTAGATATGGGAAATGACTTTAGAGGACACATCAAAGAGCCAAATCTGAAAAGGCCTTTGAATCATAGAGGGGTTTCAGAGTCGATAAATCCAGGCCCACATGCAAGAGGATTTGAGGTGGAATGCGTACATAAACCATTTTTGCGGGGTTCAGATTTAAGACACCCAGGGCCTGAGAACAGGAATTCAAATGCTAAAGTTCCACAGTCTGTCGGGAGGTTTTCAGATCGTGGGGGGATGGCATTTGAAAGGTCAAGTGTAGGTATGGAAAGCCATGGACCAAATAGGCAAGAATTTGAACATGATTTCAGAGGAGAAAGAAGAGGACTGGATTTAAGGCCTGGGAGTTGGAATACAACCATGGAGGGGGCAGGTTTAGATTCAAGGGGATTGGAGCAACCTATGAAGATTGACATGCAGCCACCAGATATAAGGGGCCCTGGGCATGTTATCAGAGAGCCCTGCATGAGGTATAGAGAACCAGGGCAGAGAGGTCAAACACACAGTGATGAGAGATGTCATCCTGCAATGAGACATTTTGATAAACCAGGATTACATAATCCGAATAATCCTCACCAGTCGGCCAGACCTCAAAGTCCCAGTGAGCAACATTGTGCACAATTCAATAGGCCTCCAGCCCCAAAAAGTGGTGGAAAACCATTCCTTAGTTTTGAGAGCCCACAAAATGAGTCAGGAGCAAAACCCCAGAGACATAGAGCTGCTTTACTTCCCACTCCTGCAGAAGGTCTCATACATTTCCCCAATAGTCTGAATAACAATCCTGATGTCTTCAGACAGAAACCTGAACAAATAGGTCACAGTACAGAGAGGAAGTGGAATAGAGCTAGACCAGCGATTCGCAAAAGAAACATGTTCAAAGGGACAGCAGGAACAGGAAAAAGGTCATACTGGTAAAATAAAAACAGGGTCCTAACACAGTCCTAATCAGTACCTGGTGCACCTAGAGAAAAAAAGTTCAACTCAAAGTTAGACCCTTGATGGAAATAAACACAATTGCAAACCAAGTTAGACACACACACAATATAACAACACAGTTATCTGATAAAGATATTAAGGCATATTTTTCTTTTCAAATATCTGTACACGTATCATTGAAATTTTAAAATGATATAGTGAAAGCCATGAAAATTATTGTTTATAACTTGAAAAGGAAATGCTCAGATTTGTCTAAGTTCAATATGTTGTTAGTTGATTAAGACAAAATGCCTGTCCTTATTTTAAATGTATTTCAATTCATACATTGATCTGCAAATGCATTCTTACGTGACACTAATGGGAATGACAATGTATTGTACAAACATTGAACAGATTTTTTTTTGTTTTAACGTAGGCACAATGTCAATAGTCTTGATGCAACTACTGATAAAGATTAGGCTTATATAATTGTTCTTATAGAATGCAAGAAGTCAATAAAAAATCACCTGTACCTTTTTTTGTTTCCGTAAATTCAATTTTGTTGACTGAGTTATTGCTACATGAGTAGTGTTGCATTCTTTTACTTTTAAAACTATTCAAATGCTCCAGCATAATAATGTTTATGTTCTGTTGGAAATAAATCAAACTGTTGATGAAGAGGAAAATCAGAGCTTCCTTCTAATTATTGTGACATTTGCGTGTATTTTTATATTAACTGTATTTGGTGTTGCCCCCTTCGCGCCCCTGTCGCCGAGGTCACGGGTTCAATGCCCTCAGAGAGGGGCTGCGTCAGGAACCAGAGCAACATCAGTCCATGTGGCGACCTGATGCGATAAAGAAAACTTTTAATTGGGGGAAAATATTAATACGTAATTAAAAATTATAGGTTGTTGAATAGATTAGTTTTACTTTGCTCACCGACTTATGGTTATTGCTAAATGTGAATATAAGCACTATAAACGTCACTTAAGTGTTCGTATTCCCGGGAGCTTTGCGCCGACGTCAGTTAACGTTCCCGTCTATACAGCAGGTAAGCTGGGTTAAACGTGAATAAAGTACCGTATGCATAAGATAAGCGAATAATGATGTTTATTTAGCGTCTTTTAACATGATTGATTTAATGTTAAACTACCGAACATCTTTTGAACCTTTTTAATCTTTACTTAACTTTATTACTCTATTAAATGAAACGTTACAAACGTTGACGTTAGCTTAATGTTCCTTGTTCGCTAGCGTGATTTTACGAGCTAGCTTCTGAAGCTCGCGCTAAATATCTGAATTTTACCTTTTAGTTTGTTTAGTTTATTTAACTTACACGTCACGTAAATGTTATAGTATGTTAACTACGAAACCTATCGCCGAGCTGCGTGCATTCTTTATTTCCTCCTTCTTTTTCAAAGCTTGTGCAGCCACCCCCGTATACCAACTTAATGCACAAAGCATACATGTACCTGCGACTCTGTTGGGCAGCTCTTTGAGCCACAGTGGACGTTGGACACACGACCACATGCTCATGTTTGCGACTGGGCTTGGTTTGATGGAGATGACAGATGCTGAATACGCGCACCTTCAACACCTTATCCAAGCCAACATGGAGGCACAACCGGGGCCTCCAGATGGACCTGATGTTGAAGCTCACCCTGCTACAGGGATTTCCCCCTCTCCAGCCACACATGCTATTGATCTGTCAACTTCAACTGAGGAGCACTTTGTGCTGATGCCTGGCTATGGAGAAAAGACACCGGTTTCATACGGAGACGTCCCAGGTTATGTTCTGGCCAAGATCAGAGGGGAAGACAGTCCGATCATCATCAGCAGCAGCAGCAGTAGTGCCACCTCACAGAATCGATCCAGAACAGCTGTTAGAGTTTGTTTGGAGAAAAGATTTAACAACATGTCTGCTGAGATGCCAAGAACACAGAATCTTCAGTCAGCAGTTCTCAACAAGTAAGATTCACTCAAAATAGTGTGGACACAACCACATAATGGTGAAATACTAGTCAGTGAGTGTGCATCATCTCTGTTGTTGTTTTTCAGTTTTTTGAGTATACTACAGCAGACTGCAGAGTCTCAAGAGGAGGTCACACACTCTCAAATGCAGAAATGGATGAAAAGCGACGGAATGAATCCTTTTGAGGTTTCTAGCCCATATGTAGGGGACGTGTTTAATTCAGTCACTAACACGTGTGGTCAAGTATGATTGCAGTATTAAGTTTTAAATGATGTCCTTGAAGAATAAGATAAGAATAAGAATTAATTGCTCCCTCATTTGTTTGTGTTTTAATTACCAGATGATTGGCCATATTCCTTACATCATCGAACCTGATAAACGCCAGGGTTTCATCATTCCCAAGAGTTTTTCACTTCAATTTCACCCAGAGAGGATCGTTACAAAAGCCCACTGTATGGGTAGCTTGAGCCCAGCTGACGAGCAGCACTCAGTGAACATACAAAGTAACAAGTGATGAGTACTCTAAACTGTAGTGTTAGTTATTCCTGTAGTGTGCCATACTACCATAAAAATACACTCCTAAAGCTCTGTTAATATAGGCTCTTGTTTTACAAAGAAGACATGGCAACATCTGCTGCCTCCAAGAAGCACGGTCACACTCACAACCTGGCTGATGCAGGTAGCAGCATCAGGAAGAGAATGCAGTCTTGCATGTCACCTAACCAGCGCAGGGAGAGACATAACTGTAAGGAGAGGGAACGCCGGTGAGTAGTCAGTACCAACAGCTCTAAGTGTTTGTCCATTATCTCATGAAATTATCTTTGAATTGTTGTAAACTCAGGCCTGCATTTTACTGAGAGAATGATATTACTGTTAAAAATAATCACAAAGTGTATATGCAGTTAATGTTATGTGTTGCACAGATTTTGAGAACAGAACTAAGAAGCTGCAAGATCCTATTAATTTAAAATGTGATAACTAACTCATACCTTATAATCAGAGAGATGAGTTCATTGAAACAATATTTTGCAGATAATTAAATTATATAATAAATTACACTTTAAAATCTAATACCAATGCCGTTGTTGTTTTGTCTGCTCTGCTGCCCAGGAAGAGGATTCGTCTGTACTGTGATGAGCTGAACATGCTGGTGCCATTCTGTAACTCAGATACTGACAAAGTGACCACCCTACAGTGGACCACTGCATACCTCACATATGTCAACAAATCATATGGAGACACCCTCAAAGCGGTACGTTTGTCTGCTTTCACTTTGTTTATCAATAGGGAGTGATTAACATTGAAAACAGTTGCTTGAGACTTGAATACCAGTCAGGATGAGCTGTCCTTTCTTCACTTTGATTCATGTGTCCTGGGTTTTCATTGTTTAGAAAGTTCAAATCAAATCATCTGAGTGGAAACTCAGAATTACAGTAAAAAAATCAAATTATGATAATAGTATTAGTATGATGGACGGGTGGAGCTTTGTAATTATGTGGTCTTTGAATCATGATTTACTTACTGAAAGACAAATGGCAGTAAATGCAAGCAAATCCTTACTTGTCCAACCATGTTCAATGTCACTAAGTTGTGGAGAAAGTAAAGAAATTAAGGTATAAACACTTAAATGTAGGAAAAACAGCAGTGCTGTTCTATCTGTCATAAAGTGTAGTAATAATATTGTATTCCTCATTTTCTCAGGAGTTTCAGAAGACCTTCACATATGAAAAGGAAGTCTCTGTCACAGCCAGTACCTCTTCAAGCCAGGAAAACGAGAAGTGTTTGATCACTTCTCTCGAGGTTGAACAGTGAAGTCACTCATTAGAGCATCAGTTATACTGTGTATGTGGTTAAATGGCAGTCTCTCATTTTCAGAGGACCCCAGCTTCAGAATACCCTCTATGATTTAAGAGGTGGAACGTTTTTATGGTTTTACTATGTCAATTTACAAATGTGTGTTAATGGTAAATGTTCACTTTCATGGAGTCATGTACTGTGAGCGCTGTTTCCATCAGGGAAACAAAAAACTAGTGCTGTAATCATTACATTTCAGCTGATTGATGACTTTAGCTAGCTGTAATAATATCAGCCTCATCTTAATCTCTGACTGCAGTACATGAGCACAGTTTATGCAGCATTTTGTTCAACTTTTTGTTCATTATTTACTATTATATACTATTTAAGCTTTTAGTCCGATGTTGCTGTTTTGTAACCTAATGGAAGTTCTTTATTACTGGAAATTACAGACAGTTCGGTTGATATGTAGAGAAGAGTAATGTTTTACTGAAAAGTGGCTTTATTTGTTCTTTCGTACAACATGTCGCTGTAGCATCTTACTGTACATACAACAGTCACCCACAAATAATAAATAGTATTTAAAGTCATGTATATTTAAGAGTTACAGCACCGCTAGTACATAGTGGATGTGTTTATTGCAGATTTAAAAAAAACATTTTTATTTTGCTTCAAAGATCTTTAAAGTATTTTACAATGTCTAATTCATTCATCCACATGTTTTATTGTGTTTTGATCCTAGACAATCAGCTCCACATGTAAAAGAAAACGCAAGCTGTGAAAAAACAACTATTGAAATTTTTAAATCTTTCGCATCCATCTACAGAATTTGTGAGCACCTGGGTATTTGTAATTTATTCCTTTTACAATACATACACAGCTGTTCGATAGCGACATTTTGTCTCTGGCACTTATTTCCATATTTTACACTTTAAGCCTGAATGTTGAGGTAATATTTATGATTGACACTAGCAGACATTATACATGCACATCACCTTTAGAGTCAGTATTTTTTGTTAGCACCATTTGCCTAAGAGATGTTAACCAACTTAGAGGGGCATAAAAACAACAGGTACAGAGTTTTATACACATAGGGCTCATCAATAATTATTTGGTTGTTTTAAAGTCAAGTCTTGTTACTGTCTGTGATATTGTTATTTGGAGCTACTCAGTTGTTCTCCTGCACACCTTGGTGCCTCTGTCCAGTTTACCTCTGGATGTCATTGTCAAGTTTTTGTCACTCCATAGATGTTCCTCTATTCCTCTTAAAATACCACACTTCTTGTTGTTGCTCTTTTCATCTTGTGACACATGTATTTAAATAAAGAGGACACGTTCACGATCACTCTCATTTTCCATTCTTTCCTTCCCTCACTTATCACCCCTTCTCCTTGGAGTGGATGGCTTCAGGGTGCAGGAAGTAATGTTTAATTGTTTTTGGGATTTGAAGATTTCCCAGCAATAGATGCTCCCTGGCAGGCTGACGTATCACAGATACCAGGGGTTCCTTGGTGCCCAGTCCTGCCTACCCTGCCTGGCTCTCCAGGCTCACCCGGATCTCCTGGCGAACCCTCACGCCCATCTTTGACAATACCAGGGATTCCTGGAGGACCTGTGGATAGAATACAGAGATTAAGTGAAACCCTACAAACTGAAAACAAAAACTACCTTGCACAAAATACAATGTGCTGCAAATGACCATGTACCTTGGTATCCTTGGTCCCCAGTGGGCCCATCAATGGCCTTACCAATGGATCCTTTATCACCTGGTTCACCAATATCACCTGTTGTGAAAAGAAGACACCACTGTTGGAAAGAAATTGGTTCACTAATGCTGGTAGTGGTTAGTTTTGACCAATTTTACTACTACACTGTGAAGCAATCCACGTCTGGACCCAGGTAACTTAACACCACGTGTAAGCTTCAGTCCCTTCCACAGAGACAAAGCTGTGATTCACCAGGGGATACTGTACATGGAACTTATGTCTATTCAACAGTACACTGTTTGCTCTCACAACAGAACTGTGAGTTTAACATAAAAAACACACATATGGCTAAGTGCGACACCAAAAGACCATGGATACTTTTAGGTGACACTAAATCTCACCAGCGTCCTCCACCACCTTGTCAGTAACTAGATCTGGATCATAAACCAGATCACTCTTCATTTGGACACAAATTCTGGTTCCGATGTACCAGAACTTTCAACTGTCATGAAACTGATGCCATTGTATTCTGTGGACAAAGTGCTATTATTTGATATTAGATTGTTTTTTGTGTGATGTTCAATGCCTGATCTGCAGATTTTGCCAGGACTCTTTACCACTGGTTGAACTCGTTTCTGTGACCGGGTATTTCAACCAGTGACACCCTAGTAGAAACACTTATAGACTTCTTGTGATTTTGTGCTTCTACTACTACGACTTCTTATCCTTAGGTTTTTATAAGTTGGAAACAAATACACTTTTTGCTTGATCAAAGCCATCACACACTTAGGTCTTGACCATTCCTGTCCTTTCACTCAATGATTCATTCATTGCTGATTGCTGTGTTTTCTGTGATTGTGTTCATATTTGTTCATTAATTGCCGTTAACATTATCTGTCATGCAAAGCTTTCAACACACACGCACACACACACACACACACACACACACACACACACACACACACACACACACACACACACACACACACACACACACACACACACACACACACACACACACACATTGCTGATCATTTCATGCTGATTGTTTGCTGATGTTCAGTTTATTTGAGTATTTTCAGATTATTTTATTCCTATATCCAGTAGTATTAGATTAATAAAACGTTAAAAGGAATCAGGTTTTATGTTCATTGTTCAGATTTAAGCAGAGGTCACTGAACCGCGTCAAGAATTCACAACATTAGAGACTGATTTGGTTTAATCGCAAAAACTTACTGAATTGACATCTGGCGTTGACTAGATTCATAATAGCGTGGTTTTAGCTTTAAAACAAACCTGGTGCCCCAATTTTGAGGAATCTTAATGTTTCTGTATTAATATCAAACTATTAATTTGAATCCGCTAGAAATGAGTGTTGATACAGTATGACATCTATTTTTTTTTTCAAATATTTCCTCTTTATATAAACTATTAAGAAGGTTTTATTTAAATAACTGAAGCTAAAAAGCATTAAAAAAGTCTAAACTTCACTTTCTTAATAAGGATGCTGCTCATGAAATACAATTATAAGAAAGATACCTACTTTGAAGGATAAGTTCACCTTTTAAAGTTTATTTAATTAATGAATTATGGGAAAAGCTGACACTAATTTTACTTTTTATACCTCTGGGGCCAGGATCTCCAAGTTCTCCTGGCAGGCCTCTGTAACCTGGTGGCCCACGGGCACCTGGATGGCCAATAGAGCCAGAAACGCCTGGATTTCCTGGAGGTCCAGCTGGGCCTGGGCGGCCCACCATTCCAGGGGACAGCGGTCTTCGAAGGTTTGCTGCTAGCTGTGCAATCTGGTCTGCATTACAGAAAACACAGTGAGGTTTAGTTCAAGCGTATCTTTTCTTCAGAATAGGTATCAGTTTTAGCATCTCACCATCAATCATAGAGCCACACAGCTCTCTGATGTGCTGCTCACTTGCCAGTTTACCCTGAAACACAAGTGAACATTATACATATATGTATAATATGTACATATTTAAAATAGTTCCACCAAACCCTTTTTACTGTATATTTCTTCATTAATTTTTTATATATTTAAATGATAACACTCACAAAAACAAACACTTACAGGTACACCTGTCTTTCCTGGAATTCCAGGCACACCGGGTTCCCCCTGAAAGCCCATTAGTCCGGGTTTTCCTGGAGGCCCTCTGGCACCGATCTCTCCTTGTGGCCCGGTTACGCCCTTAGGTCCCAATTCACCCCATTTCCCTGACTAATATCAACAAAAAACATCGGTATTATAGATCTAAAGAAAATAAAGAAATCAATATATTCTGTCCTTGACAAAAAAATACCACTTAAGTAAATGATTTAATTGCTGACTAAACACCAACTGAGGAGCAAAGTGGGTCTGTTCGGATTCACATAGGTCATCGGGACTGTGTTTGCAGTTATTTAAATCTAGCTGGTCTCTCCCTTGTGGCGATAACAGCAATCTGGCCAGTGAAGCCAAAGCACCAATTGTTAATTAATCCTATTAAACCTGGAATGTGAGGCTAAATCATGCGCAGTGATTTTGACAAGGGGGCAATAGTTTTAATGTTCAGAGAGGGAGTACACTGAGTTGCACTACTAATTACACAGAACATCTGAGATAACTACAGTTTGTGCTGTAGACAAACTGGAGTGATTCCCAAATGCGGAAATACTCATAGGGAGTTAGTTTGTCGCAGTCACTTGTACTATATATTTTTACAGTACATTAAATGTTTAATCACAATCAAATCAAATCCAGTCAAAATGTAAACAAAGATATTAGTTTATTCATCACCTCTCCTTTTTGTCCTACTGGTCCGAAAGGTCCCTGAGAAATTTAAAGATTTGAGATCAATATATGCAAAACCAATCAATTTTAAATCAGTCATTCAATTGGGTTCTAACCAAGTAATACTTACAGGTTCTCCATTTTCTCCTGGTAACCCATCACTTCCCGCCACACCCTAAAGTGCCAACATTAAATTTGATTTATTCGAAGAATCAAAGTCACACAGTCTAACTGTAATAATATCTTTTTAATGAATTTTAATTGTTGGCAATCAGTGGTGGCCATATTGATGCTAATACAAATTGAAATATTAATGAAAACAAATTTACCATGTCTCCTTTGGCTCCAGACGCGCCAACTGGGCCCTACAGGGGTCGAAAGGGGATAGAGAAAAAAAATAAATGGGAGCCATGTAAAGAAGTTTGTGTAAGGCCGGCTGTGGGAGAAGGAAAAGGGATGAAGGGAAGTGAGGTGGGCAATCAGCAGCAGCATAAAGGCCAGCTTTGTTCAGTCTTAGACTGCGAACAGGAGCTTGCTTTGTGTTTCAGCTCCCCACTGGATGGACTTTGAGTTTACACCACTAGGAGGAAGGATGACCTGGTTAGTGGCACATACAGAACCTTTCCCTGAAGGCACATCGACGCTCTGCTTGCCAAGAAAGAAATATTTGCCATGATTTCATGTTTGGTAGGGATCATTATTTAGTTTTTGCTGCCTTACTGATGGTTTTTACTGATGTTTGTTTTTCAGATTCTGAGTTTGTCACAATCAAGGAGTTGAAAAGTCTTGTTTCTTTATTTTCTTGGATATGTTTGTGTTGTGAACAGCTAGGTGGATGACATTATGGGACTTGAACTGTGTGACAGACATGTTTATTGTTATTTCACACCAGCATTATCTACATACACACTATCTACTCACCCTCTCACCAAACTCTCCACGGATTCCTGTTGGACCTGGAAGACCAAGATCACCCAAAGCTCCTTTTACCCCCTACAATCCATGACACACACACAGTTTAGTTTAAAGTGAAAGTACAAAGTATTGCAAACATTAGATATTTTATGTAACTAACCTGAAAACCTTTAACTCCCTGAGGTCCAGGATTGCCGGCTACTCCAATGCCACCCTGTAGGAAACAAAAATCATTCAATCTTAGAACTAGAAAACACAATTGGCAGAAAAATAACCCAGTGTTAATGACATATCCCTCTAATGTTTTGTTCAAGACGTCTGATATTGTTATTACTATTACTGAATAAATATTATGAAATTAAATTCAGTTGTTTAATTTCTTCCTATAGGAGTATCTGCCCTCATCATTGGTTTTTATACTGATCCTCATTTCATCTGTTTAATATAACATAATATAATATATAAACTTATACTGTTGAAACTGATTATATTTAACAACGATTTGTAGAAAGTATTATGATTTTCCCCTTTCAACAAGTTCAAGATCTTAGACTTCCTATAACAGACAATCAATCAAGGATTTTAGATCTATATCTATGCAGCAATTTGACATAGGACATATTTCATAACCACCTTATTTTCTAAAATTAACAACTCACAGCCACTCCTCTGGGTCCAGCAATTCCTCTCTCTCCTGGGACTCCAATCTCACCCTAAGGGACAAGGGGAAAGAATTTGTATCAGAAAATTGTGTTGAATCGTTTCATTAGTAAAGTTCTACATTGGATTTATGTCACATTAATGAGAGAGGCTGAAATCCACTAGTAGTAACAAAAACCCATCAGATACATACAGGAATACCTGGCTCTCCAGACGGTCCAGTCTCGCCAGCTTTTCCTGGATCACCCTGTTATGAGGGTGAGCACATAATAGTACTCAGGTCAGGTCAAGTGTTAATGAATGTATTAACGTCTTTTTTGTTGTAATACTCACAACTTCTCCTTTAGATCCCTTTTCACCAGCCTTTCCTTGTAGACCCTGGAACAGCAAAAACAGAAACTCACTCGCCTTTAAGAAAATCACAGGGTCGGGATCATTTGCAACATTTCCTTCCATTAAGTAATTATATTGTTCTACTCAGGAGGTAACAACATGCAGAAATCACAGACGGGGTTGACTGTGGAAAGGAATTTAAAAGTGACCATGAGCAATTGCATTTTAACCAACAGTAGAACCAAAATAATGACCAGTTTAACTAATAAGTTTTATTATCAATTAGATGTTAGGAACATACGTCTACTATTTCTGAATACTTACAGGAAGGCCATTAGGTCCTTTCTCTCCTACTACTCCATGGCGTCCAGCATCTCCCTGTCAGCACAGACAATACTGACTGTGACATCAGTCTTAGTATGAGAATGGCCTCAGACTGAATTGGGTTAAACTTCATGTGAGAAAACAGCACGTGAAACATACCTTCTCACCATCTAATCCTGGTGTGCCATCTTTACCATCTCTGCCAGGGATACCCTATAGAAGACACCAAATACTCTATGACCCCCATGATTCTGATGAATACATGTTAAAATGTGCAGAGATGCAGATGAACTTACAGGCTCCCCTTTGGGTCCTGCTCCCCCAGGACCACCTTTGGGACCAATTTTACCCTATAAACAGTCACGTCAAGACAAATTTATATATGCTGGTGCTTAGATATATAAAATTAATTCCCAAATAAAAAAATTGTAACTTACAATTTCTCCTTTGGGTCCTCTGAATCCCTGTGGTCCCTTTTCTCCAGCATCACCCTGGAGATATCAGATAAAACACACACAGCTATTCACTGATAGGACCAGTCCTATTCTAGCTGTAAACCATCACAAACCTTTGTTTAAGATAAGGTGTGTTAGAGACACTGTAAGACTCACTGTCTTTCCAATTATGCCAACGATGCCAGGCTTCCCTCTGAAACCAGGCAGGCCCTAAGAACAGAAAGAGTATCCTCATACCCTCAAGGAATCAAATTAATTTTAATGCCTGAATATGAAATATAATATCAGCTTACTCTTTCTCCAACAGGTCCCATTGGCCCAGGTAAACCTCTTAGACCTCTTGGACCCTAAAACACAGCATTAGACCATTATGGACCTAGTTAACCTATAAAATAGGCCATAAATGGTGAAAAGTAACACTTGAATAATTTTTTCAACCAGATGTTTTTTTCATAATTTACCTGCAGACCCACAGTGCCAGAAATACCAGGTGGACCAGGCGGACCAGCGTCTCCCTAACAACGAACAGAACACAGAATGAGCACCTAAAACCAGTGTCTTACATGTACACTATCTGATGACTTCACTTACTTATTTATGTAATCATGTAATTCCAAGATCAAAATATCTGTGTCCCATTCTAAACTCACCTTCTCTCCATCTTTTCCAAGCTCTCCTTTCTCTCCTTTATGCCCTGTGTGGCCCTACAAGCAGAAATACACTACAGTGAACAAGTGTCACAAGTTAAGTAAAGAGACACAGCAGGATGTGTGCAATGTAATTCAACACAAATCAAAAACAGAATCCGGCACCTTGAATCCTGGCATCCCGGGGGGACCTGGAGGACCAGGGGGGCAGATTGCAGGGCACTGTGGTGAGAGACAAAACCCTAAGGACTCTGCATGCTAAGGACACACTTTAAAGTCATTCTGCTGCTTTCACAGAGGTAAAATCTCACCAGAAGGTCACCGTTAAGGTCATGAAGAGTACCAGGAAGACCCTAAATAAGAAAAGACACACAACAATAAATTAAGATGTGTTTAATTAATCTTAATGCAGCTTAATGCATTTGCATTTTCGATACAGTTTCAAGTTCCTTGTGTTCAGTAAATTCACTGTCAGATCTCCAGTTTCACTTCCTGTTTTAGTTTAGCAGTTTCCGGTTTGTCACATCACTCTGCCTGCGCTAACTTTACTTCCGGTTCTTATTCACGCACCTGTACCCTATTCATCATCACTCCCCAGGACATTTAAGCACCACCTGTGACAGTTGTTATTCGCCAGATCGTTGATTCATTGTTCTCACGTTCCAGCATTTGTCTAGTTCAGCTTACCCTGTTATCGACCCTGTTACGTTTTTGACCATTGCTTCTCGTCTGATCCTGACCACTCTCGTAAGTCACTCTGTTACTGAACTCTGCTCGTTTCTGGACCTGTCTACGCCCGCCGATTCTGTTCCTGTGATCTGAGCCCTTTCTGGTTTTGACTCCCGCCTGTCCTCGGACCCGATTTTGCCTAAGCCCTGTGGTGTTGCTACTCTGTGAATGACCTGGACCGTTTTGTGACTTGGATTCTGTCATTAAAGAACTCTCTTAACTATATCCACTGTCTACCGAGTCATCGCTGTGCATGTGGGTCCGATCCTTGCCGAAATCTGACAGAACGATCTGGCCAGACATGGACCCAGCCAGCGTTGAGACCCTCCGTGCTGCGCTCCTCGCTCAGGGGCAGCGGCTCAGCGAGCAGGAGGAGAGGACGAACGAGGCGTTGCAGAAGCTGACGGACTGCGCTCTGCGACAAGAGGAGACGGTGGCAGGACTGGCGGAGGCGGTGAGCCGGCTGATTCAACGCAACCCGGCAGACAAGACGCCGATCCAGGCGCCCGCAGCGGCCACCGGGACGAGCGCGATCGCTTCGGCACCCATGGTTGTCATCCCGGCTCCCGACGCTCGTTTGGGAGCGCCCACACGCTTCTCGGGTGAGTCCGGCGATTGCCGGGCATTCGTTACACAATGCGAGATTCATTTCGAGCTGCACTCACCTGCCTTCCCCACGGAAAGATCACGAGTGGCGTATGCCATTTCTCATCTGACCGGCGAGGCAGAAGCGTGGGCCACAGCAGAGTGGCAGAACAACTCTCCCTGCGTGGCCACATTCACCTCCTTTTCGGAAGCACTGAAACAGATCTTTCA
The DNA here is from genome assembly GCF_900634795.4 of Betta splendens. Taxonomy (NCBI): domain Eukaryota; kingdom Metazoa; phylum Chordata; class Actinopteri; order Anabantiformes; family Osphronemidae; genus Betta; species Betta splendens. Next base: position 15,736,798 of record NC_040887.2, on the reverse strand, counting down.
GGAAATCATTCCGGGGCGCGAGGCTGCGCAAAGGTTGGTGAACATCCGCCAAGGGAGGAGAACGACGGCCAAATACGCCATAGAATTCCGGACGCTGGCAGCGGAGGCGGGTTGGGACGCCACCGCGCTCGGAGACGTTTTTATTCGCGGGCTGTCACGTCGGGTAAAGGACTGCCTGGCCAGCCGCGAGCTTCCCAGCGCTTTGGATGACATGATCGCGCTGGCCATACGGATCGACCGACGGCTGACGAACAGCGAACGAGAACATCACTGTGAGGAGAGAACGAGGGAACCTCACTACGTTCCCGCTGAGAGCCCACGGAGGTCGTCGAGAGGAACGAGTGGTCAGGCAAGTCAGAGAGAGACGGGCGAGACCCGTAATACAGAGGAACCCATGCAGATCGGGCGCGCACGTCTTACTGAGGAGGAAAGACGGAGGCGACGCGCCCAGCAACTGTGTATGTACTGTGGGCAGGGGGGACACTACGCAGCAAGGTGTCCAGTAAAAGGCCAGGCTCATCACTAGAGCGGCGGATAGCGATGAGCCGAACCATTCTCGGCGGGGCCGCCGCAAGATCGTTACCTACCGTGACCTTATCTTCAAGTACCCGTTCTCTCCAGCAGGCGGTGCTAATCGACTCCGGAGCAGACGCCAGCCTGATGGACGCAGGGTTGGTGGAGCGCTTGGGCATTCAGACAGCCCCCCTAGCGTCGCCAGTGGAAACGGAGGCACTGGACGGTCGCAGACTATGGAGGGTTACACATCACACCGTCCCTGTTCCCATGATGTTTGCTGATGGTCATTTGGAAAAAATCACGTTTTTAGTGGTGGAATCCTGCTATCATCCTGTGGTTTTAGGGCACACTTGGCTGAGGCGGCACAACCCCACACTCGACTGGAGGAGTGGAGAGGTACGGGAATGGAGTGAGGATTGTCGGACCTCCTGCTTCCAGTCCACGCTCGAACCAGCAGACCCACAGAAGGCAACGGACCAGGAGGGAGGGGAGGAGATTGACCTCAAGGACGTCCCAGGGTGCTATCACGACCTACGAACAGTTTTTTGTAAGGTCAGGGCCACATCCCTACCACCACACAGGAAGCATGACTGTGCAATTAACTTAAGGCCCGGCACGGCACCACCCAAGGGAAGGCTGTTCCACTTGTCCCCAAAGGAGCGAACGGCCATGAAAGAGTATTTGGACACAGCACTAGCCTCAGGGATCATACGGCCGTCATCGTCGCCCGCGGGAGCAGGTTTCTTCTTCGTGGGAAAGAAAGACGGTTCGCTTAGGCCATGCATCGACTACAGAGGGCTTAATGACATCACGATACGGGATTCCTACCCCTTACCTCTACTTTCCTCGGCCTTCGAACTTCTCTCCGGTGCCACGTGTTTCACGAAATTGGACCTTCGCAATGCGTACCATCTGGTGCGCATTCGCGAGGGTGATGAGTGGAAGACGGCTTTCAACACGCCCAACGGGCACTTCGAGTACCTGGTTATGCCGTTCGGGCTCACCAATGCACCGGCGGTGTTCCAGGCCTTTGTCAATGACATTCTCGGGCCCATGATTAATGATTTTGTTTTTGTTTACTTAGATGATATCCTCATCTTCTCACGCTCCAAGGAGGAGCACATCTCACATGTCCGTCAGGTGCTCAAGAGACTGTTGGAGCACAGGTTGTTTGTTAAGGCGGAGAAATGTGAGTTTCATGTGGACACCGTAGCCTTCCTAGGGTTCATTGTGTCAAAGGGGCGGATCCAGATGGATCCGTCCAAGACTCGAGCGGTAGAAGAATGGCCAGTTCCCCAGTGCCGCAGGGATGTCCAACGGTTCCTGGGGTTCGCTAACTTCTACCGCAAATTCATACGGCGTTTTAGCAATATTGCGGCACCGCTGCATAAATTAACCTCTGTTAAGTCTCCGTTTCTATGGACTCCAGACGCAGACGCCGCCTTCCAGCAGCTCAAGGAAAGCTTCGTCTCAGCTCCGGTGCTACGGATGCCGGACCCCGCAGGTCAGTTTGTTGTGGAGGTGGACGCCTCCAACACGGGCGTGGGAGCCGTACTCTCGCAGCGAGACCCAACCGGAGGTAGGCTTCACCCATGCGCGTTTATGTCTAAGAAGCTGTCGCCGGCCGAGCGCAACTATAGCATTGGGGACCGAGAGTTGCTAGCCATTAAAGTGGCCCTAGAGGAGTAGAGGCATTGGTTGGAGGGGGCGGAGCAGCCGTTCCTCGTATACACAGATCACAAGAACTTGGAATACCTGAAGTCGGCTCGTCGGCTAAACTCACGTCAGGCCCGGTGGGCTCTGTTTTTTAGTAGATTCAACTTTCACCTGTCTTACAGACCTGGATCCAAAAACACCAAGCCCGACGTGCTATCCAGACTCCACGACTCCCTAGAGGAGACCACGGAACCCGAGACCATATTGCCGGCAGAGTGTCTGGTAGGGGCGGTCTCTTGGGCGGTGGAGCGCCACGTCAGGGAAGCAGCACGAGACCTACCAGTTCCCCCGGCTTGCCCTCCGAATCGACTATTTGTTCCACCGGACCTTCGGGGAGAAGTAATTCACTGGGCTCACGCATCCTCGGTCAGTGGCCACCCAGGAGCTCCGCGAACCTCCTTCAGGGTGGGGGAGAGGTTCTGGTGGCCATCCATGAAGCGGGACGTACGGGAGTACGTCGCCGCCTGTCCTACCTGCGCTATGAGTAAGTCGCCTCACCAGCCCCCAGCTGGGCTGCTCCATCCCCTGCCCGTTCCGTGCAGACCTTGGTCGCACGTGGCTCTGGACTTTGTAACCGGTCTGCCACCGTCACAGGGAAAGACGGTGGTCATGACGGTGGTAGATCGGTTTTCGAGATTAGTGCACTTTATTCCACTTCCCAAGTTACCTTCGGCAAAGCAGACGGCGCAGGTGATGCTGGAGAACGTCTTCAGGCTCCACGGGTTCCCCAGGGACATCGTCTCCGACCGAGGGCCCCAGTTTGTCTCCCGCTTCTGGAGGGAGTTCTGCTCGTTAGTGGGAGCTGAGGCCAGTTTATCCTCTGGCTATCACCCAGAGTCCAACGGGCAAACGGAACGAGCCAACCAACAGCTGGAAGTGGGCCTGCGCCTCCTAGCATCCCGAAACCCAGGATCATGGTCCCAGAAGCTGGTCTGGGTAGAATTCGCACACAACACCTTGCCCTGCACTTCCACCGGCTTAACCCCATTTCAGTGTGCATATGGTTTTCAGCCGCCGCTGTTTCCGGCTCTGGAGCAGGAGGTCCACGTTCCTTCGGCCCACGCCTTGGTCCGGAGGTGCCGGCAGACATGGTTACGAGCCAGGAAAACCATGCTATTAGCCCAGGCGCGCTACAAGGCAACGGCCGATCGCAGGAGAACTCCAGGCCCTGTCTATGAGGTCGGAGACCAGGTCTGGCTCTCGACCCGGGACCTACGGTTGCAGGGACAGCCGCGTAAGTTGGCACCCAAATACATAGGTCCATACACCATAGCAAGGATTATTAACCCTGTGTCGGTGAGACTTTCTCTGCCCAGAAGTCTAAGAGTCCACCCGACTTTCCATGTGAGTCGTCTCAAGCCGTTCCGGTCCTGCCCAATGGTCCCTCCACACCAACCGCCTCCACCACCTCGGGTCGTGGAGGGGGCTCCGGCTTACACGGTGCAAGAACTCCTGGACTGCAGACGAAGGGGAAGAGGACTCCAGTATCTGGTGGATTGGGAGGGATACGGACCGGAGGAACGCTCCTGGGTCCCCTCTCGGGACATTCTGGACAAGTCCCTCATCCGGGACTTTCATGCGGCGCACCCGGAGGCCCCTTCCCCGGGAGGAGCACGACGCCTCTACCAGGCCGCGACCGAGGGGTCGGAACCCGGCCCCTCCTCCTGAGTCCTCCCTCCGCCCGCCCTGGTCGAGAGGGGGGGGGGGGTGGTTCTAATGGGCGTCGTGGAAGACGCCGTAGGGAGGGGGGTACTGTCAGATCTCCAGTTTCACTTCCTGTTTTAGTTTAGCAGTTTCCGGTTTGTCACATCACTCTGCCTGCGCTAACTTTACTTCCGGTTCTTATTCACGCACCTGTACCCTATTCATCATCACTCCCCAGGACATTTAAGCACCACCTGTGACAGTTGTTATTCGCCAGATCGTTGATTCATTGTTCTCACGTTCCAGCATTTGTCTAGTTCAGCTTACCCTGTTATCGACCCTGTTACGTTTTTGACCATTGCTTCTCGTCTGATCCTGACCACTCTCGTAAGTCACTCTGTTACTGAACTCTGCTCGTTTCTGGACCTGTCTACGCCCGCCGATTCTGTTCCTGTGATCTGAGCCCTTTCTGGTTTTGACTCCCGCCTGTCCTCGGACCCGATTTTGCCTAAGCCCTGTGGTGTTGCTACTCTGTGAATGACCTGGACCGTTTTGTGACTTGGATTCTGTCATTAAAGAACTCTCTTAACTATATCCACTGTCTACCGAGTCATCGCTGTGCATGTGGGTCCGATCCTTGCCGAAATCTGACATTCACAGACGTTCAACAAAGATCCACTGGGTGGCACTGGAAAACACATGATCACATGCAACTAGCTGTAAGTTCTCAACTGACTGCACTTACAGGGGGGCCATCGGGGCCTGGAGGGCCGGGAAGTCCTGGAAGACCCTCGGCACCCTATGAAACCAATGCAAGAGTACAATCAGTCAGGACCTCAATATAAGACAAAGGATGAGATGCTTAATTTTTACTCATATTGAAGTTAGAGTCAATTTCATCTTGTTATTCAGTCTGCACAATCACAGCTAGCTAACTGCTTTCACTTCTAGATCTCCAATCTAAAGGATGTGGCCATTCATCACATCCAGCATCCAGCATTACTGAAAATATAGCATCTAATGTTTGAGGTTGGTGGTCTGGATATGTCTGAATCTGATTAAATTCAGCGGTCTGTCTCTGAAAAATGTAATATTAAATTTATTATAGATTTGTGATATGTAAATATTTTTTGTGCGCATGACACTGTGGTGGCTGCTGAAGCTGAGTGAGTCCAACTTCCATACTTAGTTTAACAGAATAAGCGCATAAGTGAGTGTGAGAGCTGGACAATCCAAATAATGGGGGCAACCCAGCAGAAACACTGAGCTAGTGCACAAACTAAAGCATCCTTCCACTCCAGTGGTTATTCATATCCTCCTGAGTCCTGCTACAAGACAGGGAAATATAGGACAGTGTTCCAGAGGCTGATTTCGTATCTGTTGTTATTCCCTGGATATGTGAAGAACTGACTGGATAACAAGTTATGTATTCTAAACTACACAACTTAAGAAAGAAAGCCTACATGTACAATAAAATCTGTGATCTAAACTGCTGCTATTGTGTTTTTCCAAGAACTAATGGATTGATGTCATTCTGCAGAGTGCTTGAGGCCTAACTGTTGTCATCTCTCCTACTAAAAATGAATTGTGTATTTTGAAGGTGACAGTCAAAAAACAACAAACAATTACAGTAGTTGCGCAGAGTTAGTTTCAGTAACTAAAGGTAAAGGAAAGGTAATTTAAAAATGTCCTGTCTTAAGCCTTCTTGAATGTTTTGTAGGCTAAAATCTGCTAGTATTTACTAAATGCAATTCTACTGGTTGGCAAATAAACTCTTTTCTGCTGATAGAAATAATGGTACAAGTGAATACACAAATGCATTTTAGAAAACTTATAGTTGAGTTGTTTCTTTGAACAAATAACACATCAGTCAATGTGAGTAAGTAGACTTTACCCCTAATAGGAACAACAGAAATAGAACTAAGGGGACAGGTACTCACCGCTTGGCCTTGGGGTCCAATGCCACCTGGCAGCCCATTAGTTCCAGGTAGCCCCTGGAAACAAAAGACACGGGGTGTTGCAAGACAGCATGTAAAGTATGTATGTAGATGGAGTACACAATCGTATGCATATTGTTGTCCATGAAGCTGGAATAATTTAGTTCTCACATTTTGCTTTGTATTCTTATTAATACATGAGTAATCACCTTTGTTGGGGTGATCAGTGATATTTTGGAGAACATTAATCCCCCCCCCCACACACACACACATTGCATTGCATCATTTAATGGAAGAGGTGCAAGTATACAACTTTAAGGGCAAGCACACTCTCCAAGGATGCAAACAATAAGAGGAGGAATCATTATCTCTCTGCATGTGACAGAGAGCAGTGAAAGGCAAGCAGCAATCTGTACTCACTGCAGCTCCTGGTCTCCCTCTGCCCTACGGAACACACAGGAAGAACAATTAAGTCACAAATATCAACAGGTGATTGCATTTTCTCCTAATCTCTCAGTGGTAGAATCTACTTTAAGTTTATTTAACTCTGACTTTTCAACATTAAGTCTGAAATGTAGGGGAAACCTGGCATAAATAGCCTGAAATGAACCCTTTTCATTAAAACATTTTGATAGTCAAAATTAGAAAATGAGGTGTTCCTTAGAATGTGGTACTTACAGGAGGTCCAGGAGGTCCAGATGGTCCAGGTTCACCCTGTAGATAGGCCAAACAACACTTATTGCAATTATTGTATGAGATACTGTATGATGATTTTGATGAACCCTTTAAACACACTGCTCATCAGTAAAAGTCAGCATTTTCTAGTTTATTTATATTGTAGTATGTAATCTTTAATTTGAATCTGCAAATGCTATTTACACAGTTACTTGCACTACAGCACAGAACAGAAGGGGGCAATAAGCTGAAGTATATAAATATCTTATACTCTATAAATACCTTTAAACAGGTTAACGTTTGTATCACTAGGAAGAAATCAGACCTAACTTTACAACTTGTGTTTGTTCTTAGCATTTACAAACTTGTAACAAAATGTAACAAATACAAAACTAAAAGAAATTATTAATTATTAATTATTTATTATAACTTTGGGATTGTATTTTGATTTTAGACATACATTCTCTTCTGATGAAATTGTCACAAGATCATAAAGGCAAATGTTTGGATCTTGTGACTTAACTTTGACTGAGCAGAATCATTCTTCTTTCAATTATTAGTCGGTTACATGTTCTGCTATTTCTGTCATTAACCCACTCCTCTAGTACCAGTGACACACATTAGTGGGATCAACTGTGTTTTCCTGTTAAGCTCCTTCATCTCTTCCTTTTAACCTCACATGACTGACTTGTCTTTGTTTGCTCCCCTCACAGCTGTATTGGTACAGTATTGTCTAAGAGCTGTGAGAGCACAAGACAAATTCACAGGTCAAACACAGTGATGTTACACCTATACGCTAAATAAATAATACACAGATGCTCCCATCTTTGCTGTATAGCTGATACAGCCCTTTACATATATTTATAATAATTCTTTGTAAAAAAAACTCTTCCTGTCTGATCTTGTTTGTCAGTGTGATTCTTCCTTGTGAGTCAACCATAACATTGTAGCAATCTGAGTAATTAGGAGCATTGGTTGATCCAAGCTTTCTCATTAGGTTGACTAATTAGTTGAACTGCTGGAGGGCTTTTATCTGTCTTGACGGCAACTTTGCAGCAGAGGTCGATTGATCTTTATTCTTTAATGTCTGTAGGAAATGAAAGGCTTCATGTCTAAAAGTAGAATTGAGCAGTGTTTAATTCTGTCTCCTCTTGTATGTCTCAGAGGACAGTCACCTTTTTCCTCTCATCAGTGAGGCAACAGACCACCATCCCCTACAGTTTCGCAGGTTGGTGGGAAACAGTGTGCATTCCAGGGCGGATTAGGGAAGCAGCAGAAATAAATCCGTTTCTGATCCCTCATTAAAAATATTCCACCAAGGGGTTCAGCTGGCTCCGCAAATCAAGTCTGACAGAGTAAACGTTACACATAGATACTCCTAAAGATCTTCATCACAATCTAATCAGCATGCAAGGGTTTGCATCTGTGTGCATTCGTTCATGTGTGTTGTAGCTGGTTGACCTGAGATGATTTATGAAGGGCAGCCTGAAGTAGAGAGCATCATTAACTTAATTGGGTGCATCTTTAAATGTATCCTCAGCCTCTCAATGGGATTCTAATACTATGACACACTTACTGGTTCACCTGGGGGTCCATCCTTCCCAGCGGGGCCATCGGGTCCTGTCAAACCCTGAAGACAAAGTGCATTGTTCAGCTGTCGTTGCCTCGTGATCTGCTGCATCTTTAAATATTGTGAAAGTAGAAACTACAATCTGCACTGGATGTTTAAGAAAGACTGAGGTGATTTTTTTATTTAAGAGGAACAGTTTGCATGTGTGTGCGTGCGTGCGTGCCTGCGTGAGTGTGTATGTGTGTGTGCGTGCCTGTGCATGTGTGTGTGTGTGTGTGTGTGTGTGTGTGTATGTGTGCTTGTGTGTTTGCGTTGTTTGTGTGTGCGTGTGTGTCTGTGTGTGTGTGTGTGTGTCAGCGTGTGCGTGCGTGTGTGTGTTTGTGTGCGTGCGTACGTGTGTGTGCGTGTGCGTGCCTGTGCGTGCGTGTACATGTGTATGTGTGCTTGTGTGTTTGCGTTGTTTGTGTGCATGTGTGTGTGTGTGTGTGTGTGTGCGTGCGTGCGTGCATGTGCGTGTGTGTCTGTTTGAGTGTGCGTAATTGAACACATACATCCACTCCTGGAAGTCCTGGCAAGCCTGGTTTTCCTGCTGCCCCTGGAATCCCTGCTTTTCCTTTGGGACCCTAGAGAGACAAATAATATATTTTATAAAATACTAATATACTATTAACTATTTTGGTAATGGCAAGAGGAACATTTTTTATACTAAATTTATATTTTATTGTATTTACCATTTTGAATACAATACTAGTTGACTAAGTGATAGGTAATTGGTTATTTTCTATTAATGCAATGACTGTAGATAAACTGCAGATTAGAACAGCTCTGGGGCACATGAATAAACAAATAATATCAATTAAACACAGCTATATTCAGCATATCTATATGTCTATACGATATACATTGCTTTGTTTTTTTCTAGGTCAAGTGGAAAGTTAAAAAACAAAAATGACCTCAAGGAAATGTAGAGACCAAGCAAGTCCTTAATTACTGAACTTTGAAGTTCAAAGTCTCATTAGATGGTTGAAATACTTACTGCTTTCCCTGGGAGTCCGGCTGGTCCAGGTTTGCCCTGTTTTTAATTGAGAAATAAGAAGTTATTGGCCAAAACACACAATACTCATTTACTACATTCATCTGGCTGAAGCACTGACTCTTTGACTTGCTTTAGTGAACTGGATAGAAGGTTTGCATCTGCTGTGAATGGGAATAGAGAAACACAGCTAAACTGATGATGCTGGCAGGTCACATGATAAACGGCCTCTGTTTGGTTTGGATGGGGTGGAGATGGAGGGGCTGAAGGTGCAGGGAGCTGTGTGAGCTGAAACTCTAGACGCTCTCACTGCATTGGGGAATGTATGAATAGGACCATTGTGCCCTGGTCTACACGAAAGTAGCAAAAATATCCACAAACTAAATGTTTGATTTCCTGACATAAACATTCAACATTTACAACAAGGCTGTTCTAATTTAACAGAGTCAACTTGACAAAAACTATACATATAAATGCTAAGAAAGTAAATACTTTATTTCTTTTCATGACCTCCCCATGATCATTTACACAATATAAACTATGCTTCAAAGGTTTAGTGAAACCAGATAACTAGTCAGCTTTTTAATACTCAAGTCTTTACTGGACACACCCTAAACCCTGCCTACCTGACATCTGTGATTGTGATTTAATATTGTAGGTGTTGCTGTGGGAGGAGTCAGTGAGATAAACCACAAAACCACGAAAAAGAACCTACTAAATGTAATTAATCGGGGTTTTGGAATCAGTTTAGAAATTTAAAAAGAAGCTAAATTCACTGATATGCAATAGATATCCAATGCATTACAGACGTTTCTTGACATTTAAAAATAAACACAATAACTAAGTTTATCAAACAGGTTAATTCAAGAGCTACAACTGCCCTAATCTCCCTAAATCTAAAATTAATAGTAGGAAGATACAAGCCTTAAGCAAAGAACTGCTTAAGGCGTGTTCAACTCACGTCAGTGCCATGCTTTCCTGGTGGACCTGGGGGTCCTGGTGGTCCAGACGCCCCTCTAGGGCCCGGTCTCTGTAACACAAATTCTTCAAAATCATCCATCCTCCTCCCCCATTTAACATGAAGAATTTACCGTCCCTCTGACACAGCGACTCCTACACATAACTAAACCGGACAGAGTTACCTTAGAATAAAGTGGATGACATGGAGATTAATAAATAGAGGAACAGTGTGTAAAAAATCAATGATGATAGAAACAATGATGACAAACGAAATTGAGAAAAAAATGAAATGAAAAAAAAACGCGAAACGTGAAGGCGAAGGCGAAATTAAACACAAATAAAACACGTGTTTTCACAAATAAAGCGGTAGCTCACAGCAGTGCTCATACGTTTTTTTAACTTTCAATCTGAGCTGAGCCACACAGTGCGGATGAATAGGCGGCATTGTGCGCTGATCTGCAATCCGAACATTCCACAGGTTCGGGCAAAACAGAAGTTCGTCAATTAGTGTGAAAAGCACAGCCACCTGCACACAATTAGGATGATATAGAGGAGAAAAGAGTAAAGGGTTGGACTGTAACCAGGGGACTACTCCTCATGGAGGCAGAAATACCCAGAAACAGGTTTTACGCGGAACAAGTGAGTCGGGCCTGCGTCAGTAAGTAACAGAGAGCGGCTGTTTTCACCATCACCAACACAAGATCATCAATATTATTACTAGTTATCCTCGGGTTGCACAAACATAGTGCAAGACATCAATATTATAACACCCACTCGTCACTGAACGGCACCGCAGGCGGCTGAATGAAGACGGACGCGACTCTGGGAAACCCTCACCTGAGCTGAGGATGATGTCAAAAGCTGGCACACCAGGAGCACCCAAAGAGCAGAGAACACCATCATGGCTCCCCGCTCGCCCTCACACACCCGATCTCACGCCGATTAGGTCAAATCCCCTGGTTCCCGGTCCTCTGTCACTCCCCCCCAACGGAGCCTTCCTTCACCTCACGGCGCACAGCTCCTGAATGGCTTCCTCTTTGGATCCAGATAAACCCGAGCCTCCAGCCGAAGGGGCTGAACTCAAAATCTCGCACTGCACACAAGGATGGTGGATGGGGGGGGGGGGGGGGGGGGGGTGTCTGGTGAAGGGCAGTAATAAGTGGGTAAACCATTGCAGACCTGGAAAGTGGGTTGAGCCATGTTTTTAAAATGTGCCTCAACCTACTACAAACTGACCTAAAACACAACATCCTCAATGTCTGAGGTCTAAGGACCTCAAATAATATATCAAAAATATCAAATAATTAAATAAAATTCTTTCAATGTTACTTCCACAAATTATTTTGAGTATTTTACTTTAATGTAAAGAAAAAAAATCAACAACAAACAGGTGCAAAAGAAAATTTTATAATCCAGATTTCTGTCTACAAATTTACAAGCCATACAGAGATGACATCGGACTTGTGTTTCTAGAAGCACAGAGGGTATAACCCAGCTCCTGGAAGTTCAAATGTGATGTGATGTGTAGGTGTGGTGGTTTAAATATGTGGTTTTATCGATGAACCAGGCTTATGGTGTACCAAAATGCAAAAATGTGTCAAATCCTGTGAAATTAGCTCTTAGAACTAAGGTTTGGTATTTAGTAGAAAATGCCTTTACTAATACCTCCAGTAATAGTAAAGTAAGCTTTTGCCAACTGCCTGTATTACCAACCCAGACACGCACATTATCATACTGTACATTAACTATCTTTGTCCACAAAAATCTGATGAAAGGATGCTCAGTATAAAATATTACACACAACACCAGGAACATGGAGCTTAGTCATGGCTACATATCCAGAATGTTTTATATTCTGAGCACTACAATATATGATACATTTATAATAAAGCAACAAAATGCAATAAGAACTTTATTTAGAATGTTCCAAACAGGGAATGGTTAGATCTACCGATGAAAGCTCGCAAGGACAGTTCATAAACAAACAGCAAGCTCAAACTCCAACAGAATATTTTTATCGTCAACTCCCCACTGATCCTGAGGCCTGAACAAGATGTGTTGCATCAATATTCAAGTTCAACATGCTACTTCTTTCTTCTGTGACTCATGTCAGTTTACTGAGACTTGGCCTGTTTGTCCAAAGAAAGAAAAGACCAAGGTTTTCTCACTGTATGCCGCTGCATGAGGAAAACTAAGTCTCAGGAATAAGAGCAAAGGTTCACATGTACCAAAGTGCCATCCTGAGAACTGTGGTATAATAAACCAGTACAGAACTAAGACGTTGGCTGAAGAGATTCAGTTCATAAAAGCATTAGAAAATAGTATAACTTTATTCTGCTGCGTCACAACAGCCAAATATAACTTGAAGGGGGGGGTCATGTATAAAGAAATGTGCACATCTGTAAAGTTATTACCATTTCATTATGCAAATATCAGAACTTTAACAATTAACACTGAAAATTAAGTGCAAATATAAAATGATGCATTATTATAATGACCCTGGTTGGTACATATTCATGGACCAAATCCATCAAAAATTTTCATACAGTGAAACTTATTATAGTCAAAGCCTTATCGGTTCGGCAGAAACATACAAATTGTGCAAAATTACTGAAATATAATGACATTCATTCTTGGATCCATTTGAACAGTGGGGTCCAGTAGAAACATAGATTCAGTACAGAATGTTTATTTCCGCAATGAAACAAATCAAAATTAGAAAAAATTCTTCCAAAATATTATGTCAGTGCAAAAACAAACTTAAGAATCATTAAGGTGTTTTCTGTAGCGATAATAAATACCAAATAATTCATAACATTAACAATAAAGCCTGGTAATATTTTATATTTTCTTGCAGTCAACAAATCCATTAAAATGCCAAAAATCAGGAATTAATTTAGGAAACTACTGTTGTAGAGATGTTTCTCCAATAAACACTGTAGTTGATTTCATGCGAAACACACCAACCTGCTGCTGCAAACACTTAATACAAACAAAAAGAGCTTTAGTTGTCAGCTGTCAAAAATCATTTAAATGCTTAGAGCCTTTTAGGGAGACATAGAAAGAATAGAGAATCCGGTGACTGATGAGTGCATTGTTACTTTGGTCTTTAAAGGATTTGCTGCACAGAAAAAAAAGCAAAATATAGCATATCACCAGATGTTACTTCTTATTACATGTCAAAGATATAGTTTCACATCCTGTTGCACATTTGGTGATTTAATGAAATCATATTCTCCCTCAAAGTGAAGAAAACCCTAAACACCAAATACAGTACAAATAAAGCCCAGAAAGCCATAATCTGCCCCTATCTTACATTTTATCTGAACCTAATAATTTTTCCATTTAAAAGAAAAACATTTTTTCATGAATTTCCAACATCTTTGTTTGCACTTGAGGGGTCTGATTCCATATTAACATCCTCTGACTCCTTGCCATTTGTCTTTTCATCCACACAAGTGTTGGTGCTCGTCAGTGACCCATTTGCTGCAGACACATTTTCCTGAGAAGCGTCTTCCTTCTCCTCTTTTTCTGCCACTTGATCAAATTCAGTCCGTGGGATTTTTTCCCCCTTCCCCAAATGTGAGCCACTTGGCTCAGGTAGGCTTGTTTGACGAGTGCCTTTATTAGCATCGGCGTTTTCCTCCACGTGCGCACTGGCTGAGTCTCCAGCAGAGCCATTGCTTATTGGCACTGAATCGTCTCTCTTCTTCTTCGGTGGCTTTTCAGTGTCTATGTCTTCATCTGTTTGCATATTACTGTCTGGTTCCTGCGTGACATTATTTGAATAATTAGTTAAGTTCTGCTGACTGTCTGCATTGGTCTCAGTTTTTGTCAAAGATGTGTCAGAACTCGGTGACTGATCCATTTCATCATCATCATCATCATCTGCAGAGTAATTACCATTCCCCACAATTTCATTACTAGACTCAGTTGGTTCGTTTCCATTGACAGTGTCAGCATCTGGTTTAGGTTCAGAAGATTCTTCAGACAGCTTGTTTTTCTCTTTACTTGGTGTTTTATCAGGTCCTTTCTGAGGCTTTGTAGTGTCATCCAGTCCATCCTGTTTGTGTTGCATGACTGCTTCTCCATCTTTGCCTTTACCCTGGGAACACACGTCATCTTTTCCTTCCCCATTCCCAACAGCATCAAGTTTTTTCTCTGCCTTTTTAATCTGTTTCTGAATCTTTCTGGGACACCACACAAACTTATCCTTTGGCTCAAAATTAAGGTAGGCAAAGCGTACGAGCTCTTGACGTTTCGACTTGTCCAGTACAGCAAACAGGAAGTAGTCGAGCACACTGCGTTTAACAGTGCTGAGGGTCTTCTTGACCAGAGTCTCTTCTAGAAAAAAGCGCACAAGTGGAGCTTGATAGTGCTCAAACCCCAGTTCACCAAGGCTCTTCAGGATGCGTGTGATGCGTAGGTTGTTGTGCATATTTCTGCAAGACATGAGACCCTTGATGAAAAAACAAGAAACTAAGTCTGGATTTCAAGAATTATGTGAGAAAACTCAATATTTACCGCTCCAGGTTTCCAAAGCGCTCTTTCCAATTTTCTGCACGCTTGACCTCACCAGTGTCTCTGTTCACCAAACGGATCCCATAAAAGCCCAACATTAGTTCATAGGCCTCAATTAGCCTCTTTTTGGCATCTTCATTCTTCTTAAAGGCCTGAAGAACATTTACATCAGGGACAAAAACATCAGAAAAAATATAAAACAAATTTGAGGACAGTTTTATTATCACAGCTTTTATGATGTTAGTCTCTTCTTAGTGGGAAGGATGAAACTGTTCTAAATGTTTCTGCAGTTGATGCTTTTGGAAACGCACAAAAAATGCTTGGGTTGAATTCTTATTACATAAATTCACTGGGCATGGTTAAACTAAACATTTTTTGTAAATTCTTGCCATAATTCTGAGAACAAGATAGTAGAAAAGTAACAGAAAATAATCCCTGCAGTAGAACAGTCCAATGTGTTCAACGTGAAACTGGACGACAAAAGGTTTCATTACCCTAGCACCAACAGAAAGTTTTTTACTAGTACTTTACTCAATATTTCCAGGTGCCAGTCAACCTATAGACAATATAATTTTTGTTACAGTAGTTATGAAGTACTTGTTTGCTATTAAACCTTTACCTCAATTTCCTTTTTAGTGAGTTCTGAGGCCATGTAATTAACCCCTGGTTCTCGCAGTGGAAACAACCTAAAAGATAAAGATGTTCAAGCAACACAAATTTAATGAATGTCTGAAACTATGACAGAAAACTGTTTTGTATCAGTTAGACAGATACCTAGAAAGCTAATAGCAAGTGAGTCTCTGTGTTTTGAAAAAAACAAAACACACAATATAATCTGCATTGCATATCATATTACAAACTATGCATATTTGAGCAAATAATTTGTCAAAAGTAAATCTAGAAATTGCCTGAGTGATCAACCATATGCACATGTCACAACTGCACTTCCTTTTCTATTTTGCAGCAGGAGTTGCATTTACTTTTCTCCCCAAATGTATTAGATAGGTATGGTATTAAGCCCATGTTACGTCGAACCTGCAAACAAGTGATTATACTATTTAATACATTGTACATAGGGGCTAGAGAAGGTGTGTGTTAATCATGATGCCAAAAAAAAATTGGAACAGCAAATGAACACAAAACATTTATTAACGATACGTACCATTGAATATATGAGTGAACTCTTTCTAGTCGTTTGTAATCATTTTTCCAATCCTTGAGAAATGAGTCAATGTAGACGTCTGTTCCAAAGAAGACACAAAGCAGAGTTTTACCACGCACGCAAACACACGCACACACAAAGGCTTCTTGTAAAAACAATGAGGTGTATATTACCATCCGGAGCTGATGGGAATTTATTCAGATAAAACTGCAAATTGTTCATTTTATCTTCAGAGCACTCATCATCTGCAAGATTCTGTAACAACAACAACATCAAAAATCATTATTGCATCGACCCCCACTGTGACGGAAACGATCTTTGTCTGCTGCAGTGCATAGTTAGTACTTACTGGATATCCTCTCCTGTAGTTCTGCATGTCCTTTGCTGCCCTCACATTTCTGGGCGTGTGGTGCCACTGCAAATAAAAGTGAAAGTGAAAATAACCTGCCTCGGGTTAATTTCTGTTGGAATAACCATGAGCGTGACATTAATCGGCCGATCAGTGTTACTTTAACGCAACAAGTCGCCGTGCGGTTGTAACGA
Organism: Betta splendens; assembly: GCF_900634795.4. NCBI lineage: Eukaryota > Metazoa > Chordata > Actinopteri > Anabantiformes > Osphronemidae > Betta > Betta splendens. The sequence goes on along the minus strand of NC_040887.2, from coordinate 15,720,521 downwards.
TACTCTCTCCAATGGCAGCAAAAGGAAGACATAACGTTAACGTTATACAAGTTGACGTAAGGCTAAGCTAATCAAAATCCCTTTCCAACAAATTAGCCTAACACTTCATTGTAGCGTTTCGTTTTAGCTTCGCTTCGCAGAGTATTAACTATAAGCGCAACGAATAGCCTAACATATATTGCTGAACGTTACGCCAGCGACTTATATCCGCTTAAAAGTGGGATATAATAAGTGGCTAACTGTTAGCTTAGCTAGTTAGGAAGCCTGCAGCAGCGAAGCATTAAGCTAACAGTCATGGCAGCAGTACAAACCTCTAGCCGGGTGCGAACGCAATGAATTAGAAAGCAAAATAAACCCAGTCACCACAGTATTTAGGCTGGTTATAGCCTGGCTGAGCATTAAAGCATGTAATTACCAAAGTCCAGCTGGATTTGTTTTTGTCTTGGCTTGACCGACGGCTTTGGCTCTCTCCGGCCGGGTCGTCTCCATCACTCTCTGTGTCCCAGGTCGAGTCGTACTCACACACACAGTCGTCCTCCATTACTAAAACCACTTATATTCCTAGCTAAAGCTCAATAAACGTGTAAGCGAGCTAAGCCGAGTAAACGGACATGAGGCAAGTTACACTCGCATGTCCAGGTTAGACGGGGAGAGCCCTGAACGTTCGTATTCCCACTCCACCATCGCCAGACAGCGGCACCGTTGGCGGCTGCAGTGCAAATGATGCTTTCAAAGACGCCTCTTTGCTAGTATTTATTACCACATATCTTGACACACGTTTTTTGTTTTTCCCGTGTTAATACATCAACTTTTCAAAAATAGACTTACTTGTGGGCGACTATCACGCTTGACAACACATGTGCTTGAGCGCATGCTTTAAGCAATTGCCGTGGTCCTACAGTTTGTCAGGTTGAGGGAGGGAGGAACCATTTGACACTTGAGCTCGAAAAACGTTTCTGTCGTGTTTGTCTATGCAATGTTATTAGATAACAGTTACCGTAAGTGTTATTTCATTTACTGTTTTAACAAACATATGTTAATTTAATGAGCGCTTTCTCATACACTTAAACGTCCGACAGAACCTGAAGCCAGCACAGCTCGCACCGTAAACAGGCTGTCATGAGAGACTGTCTACCAAAAGAAAAACCCAAAGGGTTTACAAAAGCCAACGATAATAGTACTACTGTCTGTTTACATAAAAAAATAACGCACACACACACACACACACACACACACACACACACACACACACACACACACACACACACACACACATATATATATAAACTCCGCTTTCCAAGCTCGGGTCCTCTACCAGAGGCCAAGGAGCTTGAGGGTTCTGCGCAGTATCCTTGCTGTTCCTAGGACTGCACTTTTCTGGACTGAGATGTTGGATGTATTTCCAGGGATCTGTTGTAGCCACTCCTCCAGTTTGGGGGTCACTCCGATCACCACAGGGGCACCACTGTGGCCTTCACCTTCCAAGCCTTCTCCAGTTCTTCTCTGAGCCCTTGGTATTGGTATTTTTATACATATAAAAGTATATATACCACTCTATTCTCACCCTCCGCGGGTGGTCTCATCCACTTTCCAAGCTCGGGTCCTCTACCAGAGGCCAGGGAGCTTGAGGGTTCTGCGCAGTATCCTTGCTGTTCCTAGGACTGCACTTTTCTGGACTGAGATGTCGGATGTTTTTCCAGGGATCTGTTGTAGCCACTGCTCCAGTTTGGGGGTCACAGCCCCTAGTGCTCCGATCACCACAGGCACCACTGTGGCCTTCACCTTCCAAGCCTTCTCCAGTTCTTCTCTGAGCCCTTGGTATTTCTCTAGTTTCTCATGTTCCTTTTTCCTGATGTTGCCATCGCTTGGTATTGCCACATCCACCACTACGGCTTTCCTCTGCTCTTTATCCACCACCACAATGTCTGGTTGGTTCGCCATTACCATTCTGTCTGTCTGTATCTGGAAGTCCCACAGGATCTTGGCTCGCTCGTTCTCTACCACCTTGGGAGGTGTTTCCCACTTTGACCTTGGGGTTTCCAGTCCATACTCTGCGCAGATGTTCCTGTATACTATGCCAGCCACTTGGTTATGGCGTTCCATGTATGCTTTGCCTGCCAGCATCTTACACCCTGCAGTTATGTGCTGGACCGTCTCTGGGGCCTCTTTGCACAGTCTACACCTTGGGTCTTGTCTGGTGTGGTAGATCTGGGCCTCTATGGCTCTGATGCTCAGGGCCTGCTCCTGTACGGCCAGGATGAGTGCCTCTGTGCTGTCCTTCAGCCCAGCCCTTTCAAGCCATTGGTAGGATTTGTTGAGATCAGCCACTTCAGTTATGTTTCGGTGGTACATCCCCCGTGTAAGGGCTTGTCCTCCTCCCATGATGGTCCCTCTTCCAGCATCTCATCCTCTGTTCTCCACTGCCTGAGACATTCAATCAGCACGTCATCTGTCGGGGCCTTATCCTTGATGTACTTATGGATCTTGGATGTTTCATCCTGGATAGTGGCTCTCACGCTCACTAGTCCTCGGCCTCTTTCTTTGCGGCTAGTGTACAGTCTCAGGGTGCTGGATTTGGGGTGGAACCCCGTACTTTTTAACGATTTACTATATATATATATATATATATATATATATATATATATATATATATATATATATATATATATATATATATATATATATATATATATATATATATATATATATATATATATATATATATAAAAAAAATATAGTAAATCGTTAAAAAGTACGGTTTCTTTGATAATAGTGCATAAAACCTGAGCATTAAGGATGTTTCAGAAACCAGTATAACATAAAGGCCAAAATTTACCATTATTGGGCTAGATTAATGTTTTGATTTTAGAAATTATTTAACATAAAGTTTCTATTTAGCTGGACTCGTTGGCAGTCAGCCCCATGTCCATCTCTAACTAGATTATTAATATGCCTTCTTACTTCAATTCAAAAAAAGATTCAAATTTTAAGTCTACTGCAAATTTTATCTGCCTATACTGTACCTTAAATGATCAACTTGCCCTAAGTAGCGTAATAGGCAGTTTCATCATAATGCCAGCTAGTCAAGTCTTCATCCGTTCCATCTTGCATGATACATGATAGCCAGAGCCACATACGTAAGAAGAGAGTAATTATTTTGTGTGTCATTATAGTCGTATTGTGGCTGTTTTACTTTGTTGATATTTTTTACTTACACTTATATTCGTGTGTCTTAATACATATATATTGTCTAGTTTAACAAACATTACTTTTTTTTATTATTGTTCATTTTTGGATTTTTAAAGTAATATTGTATGAAATAATTCTTGTTTTGTCTTATTTCTGCTCCTCTTTTACCTGTAAAACTTGCTGATGATGCTTTGTTTTTTCAGCAGACAAATAACAAAAAATAATAACGTTCAAATAGAAGCGCTTATATATTATAAGTCCAAGTCAGTGGTTATATCAGAACTTCAAAGCCTCCTTAAACCCAATCGGCATGCCTTGCCCTCATATTTATTGTACTGTACATCTGAACTATCGTGCCCCAGGCAAATATCAGTGCTTTACAAGGTAATACTATGTGTAAGTGGACCTTGGCATTAATTGGCCTGATACATTTCTATATGTGAGCATTTCACTATTACAATGTAAAAATAGCATCATGTATTATCACAGGGGATTGAGTGTTGGATGGCCGCTGGTGTGGGTTTCTATTTTTGGTCTCAGTTACTGTGGAAACCAGAGTGCTCTGCAGGCATCCAGTGTTTGCTGATGCTATTTAGTGTCTCTGCTTCATAAAACTGATTCCCTTTTGCCGTATTCCTGCCGTGTCTGAGCTCAGTAAGGATACATTTTTTTTTACTGTAATCGTGAACAATCAGACTATCTATCTGCCTGTAGGAGATTTCACAGTAATTTCAAGCTCACACCTGAAGCCACTCTTCACAATGTCAGATTCAAATTTTTGTATTTTTTGTAATGTAATGTACAGTAATACTTAAATGTACAGTACAGTATAAGACACAGGACATTGGTAGACAGATATGATGATGTGCTTTAGGAAACAAACAAGACATGGTGTTTATAAGGTGTGTGATATTGTGGTTGTGACAAGGTGTTCATCAAGAGTCACACAATATCTGCCTAATGTCATGATCCATGGCCTGGCTCTGCCTGTCTTTCATATTCTCCTTTTTTCTTGCTCACACATGTTCCCTCATGCCCCCTGTTAGTTCATGTAGCATTTTTTGTGTCCAATTCCGGGTCATGTAACCCATTGTTTGGCCGGAGTTGTTCCATAGCTCTGTTTAGTCCTGTTAGCCACAATTGCCTATAACCACGTTTTTTGATGTAATGCACATCTGTAGCCACGTTCCCCTGTAGCCATGCTTCCCTGTAGTCATACAGCTAGCCCAGCCGATCCACAGCGAGTACTGGTAGCTGTTTCTGTTTTGCTTATGGGTATATTTGAGAGTGAGCCAGGGTTTGGGTTTTAGAGTTTTCCTCTAAGTCCTTGGTTTGTTGTGTCTTGTACTTGGGAGTTTTTTTGTTTTGCTGCGTCATTCAGAGTTCTTGCTTTCACTCCTGTACGGGTCTCCTTGGGTCCAACAGACATTAAGAAACTCTGGCTGCCATTTCGATGGCAGATGTAACATCTAATGAAATGAAATGGAATGATACATACAATTTCCCTTAGTAGAATTCATTATGTAGCGTATTCCCATTTTATTTGGGAGGCATTACAGAAAAACTGAACTCTATACAGTATGTACTTCTTTTACTCTGGGTCCACCACACACCAGCCTGCAGAGGGTGCGCTAGCTGATCTGTCCTATGTCTCAAATCAGCCTAATGTAACGGGAGGGTAAAGGTGAACACAGATGGCTGACTTGTCAACATGGTGGTGAAAATTACATGACCGGAGTAATTATTCTGCATATCTAGTCTCTCTCATACCAAGCAGAGGGGTGTCTGTGTTCTGTTTCACAGAGCTAAATATAATTCAGGTGGTGACAGATCTTAGGGGATAATCCTTACTCATGCCTGTCTAATGCTGCTCTGTCTCACCCACCTATGCTATCCTCTGTAGACGAGTGCAACTATATATATTTTCTGACAGGTCATTTTAGTCATGGTCTCTAGTCATGCTTATATTGCAACACTGTCTAAGAAGACCACATCCAGAAAGCGGCTGTTAGTTGCATATGAGAGAGCTCACATGCCAATGCATTTAAAATGTGTTTCAGATTTTATGTTTATGCAAATACAAACTGAACTTTGCATATTGTAATTCTGATGAATAGTTGTAGTTATCTTATTTTCTGTAGCACTAATAAACGCTGCATTTTGTGTCGGATACAGTATCAATAGGGCAGTATCAATTTTGCAAAAGTAAAAGGCCTCCCACCAATTTAAAGATAACTGACCAAATGAATACGTGGCTTTTTATCCTGGAATTTTCAGAAATATGATGTAACATTGAAGTACATGAAGTAACATTGACTGAAAGAGGCTGAGATTAGTTTCAGTCCTGTTCTTTTACAACACTATCTGCTCAAACTAGTTCATAGTAACCTTGTTTTCAGAGTTAACTTAGAAAACGTTGTGTTTGTACTGTAGCTGGTGGAGAACATATAGAGATTGTTTATCATACAAATTTAATATACATATTTAATGAAACACAAAACAAGATGATGAATAATTAAAATGTTAAGAATTTCTGTTGCTGAAGGAAGAAAAAACAAAGCATGCTTAGGTGGGCTGGGAGTCAAAGTCAGTAGATCATTCCTTGGGTAAATTATTTTCAGTCACATGTATGACAACAGGTTTGTCTATCCTCATGCATCAGTCTGCTTGTTCTTTGTGCCTCTCAGTATTATTATCTGTAACTTGTGTAACTGTATCTGTAACTTTTATAATTTTCAGATTTGCACCATATTTATGGCAGAACTGGCAGATGGTGTTTTATTTACAAAAAGCACCTCTAGGCAAAAAGACATTTTTTTCCTGTATAATATCAGACTCATCTTTAAAAGTTTCCTACCATCTGCATATTCTCACCGCCACCACACACAGATGGGATAGGAATAGGACAAATGGAAACTAAACATGTAAGCACTGTTCTACTGTACAGTAGGTAGGAGCATGAGTAGCTTAATGTGAGACCTTTTGGAACCATCCTGCACCAGCAGGATACAGGATAAATAATGACCCCCCAAAAAGCTAAATGAGCTAAAACATATTAAAGATACAATTTCCACAGGTGACTTAATTTTTTCTTTTTTTTCATAGAAACGCATTTGGTTTTGTTTCTTCATGAAATGTACCTTAGAGAGCAAAACTAAATCAATGAAGCATGTCTTTAGCTCTGAAGACTTATCCTTAAACCCAGGCCTGATGACGATTGATGGACCTTCTCACTTGGCTCCACGTCCTTGGGCTTTAAAAAAGGATGTGAGTACAAGCCCCTGTGGATTGATGAGTAGCTGTTAGGGCTTGAGGTTAACTGCTTTTCGGCTGAGAACTAATTGATTTATGATCAACTGGTTAAAATCACAGCAGGGATGTAATTGCGCTCATATAGTCGCCACAAGGTGCCGGCTGCTGTGTTTGAGCCAAACAAAGGAACATGCCCCCATCTTCACCACAGTGATGCTGTTAATCCCTGCTTCTAATGTCTTCTGTTCAGTTTTACATGCATGAGACATCTTGTCTCTCGTCATAATTAATATTTTGTTACAATGACATAATGCATTGAATAAAACCTGCATCACCCAACACATTAGCTTCAATCTCCATGAAAGTCTAGGTCTGTGCTTCTGGTATGAGTAACCATGGTAACCACCATCACCTACAGTAGGTTTCCAGAAGCATGTAGCTATGTTATTTATTTGGCCACTGTACGTGCATGCTTTAACCTTTTCTTTTGCACATGAATACATTTCTTATACATGAAACTATCCACCTTCCAAGACCAAAGTCATAACCAGACAATTTTTTATAGTTCATTGTATTATTACGCTTCAAGGCCTTTGTTACATTTTGCTTTTTCATCATACTGTTGCACGCATTATAATAGTTATTGTCTAGTTATGTAATTTTTGATAGCCTAGTTCATTTAGTTTCTAGATGAAGAGGCAATGTTCTTCCGCTGTCCTAACCCTGCCTCTTTCTGTTCCCTCTACCTCTGGATGTCTCAACACTGGACGGAAACTTACGAGGCTAGTTTAACAGGCGCACTCGCGGTGGTCGCTCTCCATGGTGCTGCACGTTCCTGGCGCTAGATTGGTCTTTGCCGGCACGAGTTAAGGCATCACTTGTTGCACAACGGCGCGATAAGACCGAACGCTGGGGCCCGAACCTGCGCATGCATAACCTATATACATTGCTTTTATTGGTGACTGCTTGCGCATGCGAAAAGGCAAGCCGAGGGCACTTAACGAAACAGATGACCGCGCGGAGAGCATCGATCGCTCTCAATGCGCACAACAGGACAGGGAATGCCTTCCTCGTCATTAACAAGCGATTTAAGCAGGTTATTATAGATCTAGGCTGCAGGAATTATTACATACAGCCGCGTCCTGTATGCAACAGGCTGCAATACCAATGTGGAGTCTATGGTGAAGAACGTTACCACCTGTAACTGCGCGCATCTGCTCCTGACATGCCGATACCGAGGATGAAGAAGCAAAACGTTCGGACGCTGTCGCTCATCCTTTGCATGTTCTCCTACTTGCTGGTCGGCGCCGCGGTGTTTGACGCGCTGGAGTCCGAGTCGGAGAACTCCCGCAGGCGCATCTTAGAGCAGAAGCGCAACGAGATGAAGAAAAAGTACCGGTTCTCCGAGGACGACTACCGCGAAATCGAGCGAGTGGTGCTGCAAGCGGAGCCTCATCGCGCCGGGAGGCAGTGGAAATTTGCGGGCTCTTTTTACTTTGCCATAACAGTCATCACCACGATCGGTAAGTTCATCATCTCCGCTCCACTGAGTTGCTGTGGTATTTACAGTGGCTCATGTCCGATATTCCTACATCGCAGCATAAAACCAAACACCTGCCATTGTTTCACTGCCACTGCCTGTGTCACGGTGCTCCTCTATTTCATCTCTCCCTGCACTCAGGATATGGACATGCAGCACCAGGCACGGATGCAGGGAAGGTTTTCTGCATGTTCTACGCTGTACTGGGCATCCCTCTCACTTTGGTCATGTTCCAGAGCCTGGGAGAGAGGATGAACACGTTCGTCCGCTACCTCCTCCATAAGGTGAAGCAGTGCCTGGGCTTTCGACACAATGAGGTGTCCATGGAAAACATGGTTCTAGTGGGCTTCCTGTCCTGCATCGGAACGCTGTGTGTAGGCGCAGCAGCCTTCTCCCACTTCGAGGGATGGAGTTTCTTCCATGCCTACTACTACTGCTTCATCACGCTCACCACCATTGGCTTTGGGGACTTTGTGGCACTGCAGAAGAAAGAGGATCTCCAGGAGAAAACACCATATGTGGCATTCAGCTTCATGTACATCCTGGTGGGGCTCACTGTTATTGGGGCCTTTCTTAATTTGGTGGTGCTACGTTTTCTCACAATGAACACTGAAGATGAGAGGAGAGATGCTCAGGAGAGGGCGTCACTGAAGAGAGACAGAGGCCTGTTGGATGGTGCTCTGCTTCTTCATGTGGTGGGTGAACAGAGTAGGGGCAGCAACCGGGAGAGAAACAGAAGAAATGCGGCACGCAGTCGCAACCACAGTGCACTTCTCCTCCCGATGGAGGAAGGAACCAGCCGCACAAACCTCATTCCCTCGCCTGCAGAGGACCGGGAGAGGCGAGGAAGCCCGTGCAGACAGAGGCTGAATATTCAGATGGACTCAGAGAGACGCAGACCCAAGTTGAGCATCAGCTCTCTCTGCTCCTGCGTGTGCTACCGCTTGGGGATTTGCAATAGTCCTCTCGTGTCCCACAGTGAACACCATGGCTGCCATATTAATTCTGTTTATTACAACTCAGTCTCATACAGGATCCAGGGCTGTTCGCCAGGGTCCAGGGACAACACTGGACTCTCCTCCCCTGGAAGCACGCTCTCACCAGGCCATAGCTTCAGAGAGTTTCCTCGTTCAAGGAGAAAGTCAGTGTAAAGATATTGAGGGAAAATTGTTTGCACAGACTTCAAACAGTGTTTTCAATGACAATGCATTTTGTATCTCAGCTCTTTTCTGCATGTCAGGTAATATTCCATTTACTCAGTTGTCTGTTGTGGCTTTTGCTTCTAAGGCTAGTATGAGATTTCTTATCTTTTGCAATGATGTTATTTATTTGAATGACTCTGCCCTCTTTGCATGTAAGGCAAATAGCAGTGCATGCTAAACAAAATGTCTAGCACGCAGTGTGAGTGCATGAGTGCTACAGAATGTAAAGATGTAAAAAGTGGAGCTTTTAATCCACAATTCAAAAAAAAACATTTTTTGGACATAGTGTTTATTAGTGACTGCATAATTCTACAGTAAATATGTGAATGGTCGTCAGTGGATCTTGTTCCTGCTTTAGCCAAAAACCTTATTGTTTCAGCCAACAGTTTGAAGATGTCACTACACATTTATATTGAAAAGCCTTAAAGAACTTTGACCAAGCACATGCGATATGTGGCCTCTTAGCTTAGTGAGTTTAATATATCATTTTACTAAATGTGGGAGGCCAGAATAACGTTTCCGTGCTTTCTCCAGCATTTTAGATGTACGTATGACTGATTCAGATGTAATGAATGTAGCACATAACATATGTAGCAGGTGTCAAGCTTCCCCAGTCCTGGAAAAGTTGTCATTTTTCAGCCAGGAGAGGATCGTTTCTTTGCAGACTTGTATAGTTATATTTGCTGTCTGAATTTCTTCCACTATTGAATTATTAAACCAAGAAAAGATAATCAAATGTGTGTTTTTTTTATTTTAAAGTAACAAATCGACTCAGATTTGTGAGCTTGTTCAGCTTTAATGTTCAATGATCTTTCTTGGCTCTGCTTGTGTTTTATCTACTGGAGTCACATGTTGATAAAAATAGGACATGATTGTGTCTTATCTTTACTAATTCCTTTTCTTCTCCAGGAGTCATAAAATAGGAGTGCGAAAATAGTAGCACTCCAGTTGGTGATTTCACACTTGTCAGAACCTATGTAGGGATTATCGTGAAAATATGTTTTATACACATACACATACACATAATATGTTACACAAAAAATGTATTATGGAAGATTTGTTGAAAAAATCATGTAAATGTATACACACACACTGTATGTATACACACCTGCATCCTGGGCTTGTCTGTTCACAAAGTATTTCCTATTCTAGATACTCCAAACATCCTGTCTTCTTTCCATATGAAGTCAATGATTAAATGGCCATAAAAATGCCTCCTTTAGTGAAGCAGCTCATCTTTCAAACCATTAAACACCACACCGTTTCCACGGTCGTCTCTGTATTGCCTCCATTTGCTACCTTCAGCGGCCGTTTTGAGTCTGAAACGAGGACCAGAAATCATGAAACCTTTGCATAGGTGCTCCCACGTTCACATTTACAGCCATCTGTTGATCTGCTGGAATAGCAAGCTATTTCACATATGAATGTAAAACTGATTGGGCAATAGGATCTAAAATGGTGATTGGTTATGAAAAGCCATCTGCTGTAGTTGTCTGGAGGTGGAAACAGAGACGCTGACGCCCTTTCTTGCTCCGTCTCATCACAGTCATTGTGAGTCTGTCTGTTCTGAGAGTCAGGTTACACACTGTGCGTTTCCTGTGCTTTTAAATATACATCATTTTCCACCTCATATTAGAAAAGCAAGAATGAAGATACAATTACTTTGACAAGAGGGCCCTCTACAGGGTAGACTGCTTTAGGGCTCTGTTGAGACTACACACCATACATATGTCCAGGTGGCGCCACTAGAGAGCACCATGTCCATTCTGCAGCAGCTCTGCACTCATTACTGATAGAAATAAAAAAACAGTGTGTCAAAATACAAAGACAAATCATTCCTCTTTGCAATTGAAGGTCTATGTTTGAGGTCTCTTTCCTTAGTTTTTCGATTCCAATCCCTTTTATAGAGCAAAATATCACAAAACATATTTTACCCCAGTTAGAAAAAACACTTTTAAAGAAAAAAGTATTACACACAAGATTATAAAGAAGGTCTTGGGGACCTAAACCTCCAGGGAGGATCTCCTTACTGAGACTGAGACTGAGACACTACAGAGGAAACAGTCAAGCACCTAATGAAAACAAACCATTTTCACATGAGGGAGTGTATTTCATTATCATCCCATTCTGATTAAGTATTACAGTATAAGCAATGTGAATTGTCAGGAGCATAAAGGTGATGTCTCCATGTGCAGGGACACATACTGTATCAGAGGGTTACAGGATTCAATTTCAATTCAATTCAATTTTATTTATATAGCGCCAAATCACAACAAAGTTATTTCAAGGCACTTTACAAAGTAAGGTTTAAAACCTCACACAACTAAACCCAACAAATCCCACATACAGCAAGCATTTAATTTGACAGCAACAGTGGAGAGGAAAAACTCCCTCTCTAACGAGGAAGAAACCTCCAGCAGAACCACACTGGATGTGGGCGGCCATCTGCCTCGACCGGTTGGGGTGAGAGGATAGAGAGATAGAAAAGCACAGCAACAGCAACAAGCAACAACAAGCAACAACAGAGCACAGGCAGGATGGTAGGACCAGGGACTGGATGCAGGCAGGATGGTTGGATCTGCAGGAGAGAAGCACAACTACTGGACAGAAAGAGACAAGGTTAATAAACATGGGACAATGAAGGGAGGTTATTGGACAGAAGAGGTAGAAAGAAACAGAGGAGCTCAGTGTATAAATTAAGTTAAGTCCCCCAGCAGTCTATGTCTATTGCAGCTTAACTAAGAGATGGTTCCTGTGACTAACAATAATTGCCAGTGACCTGAACCATCTCTAACTATAAGCTTTATCAAAAAGGAAGGTTTTAAGCCTAATCTTAAAGGTGGAGAGTGTGTCAGCTTCTCGAACCTGAAGAGGGAGCTGGTTCCAGAGGAGAGGAGCTTGGTAGCTAAAAGCTCTGCCCCCTGTTCTACATTTAAACACTAGTAGCCCAGCGCTCTGAGAACGAAGTTTTCTGCTGGGAGCATAAGGAACTATGAGGTCTTTAAGATAAGAAGGAGCTTTATCATTGAGTACTTTGTAGGTGAGTAGGAGAATTTTAAATTCTATCCTACATTTTACAGGCAGCCAGTGCAGAGAAGCTAATGTATGAGAAATGTGATCTCTCTTTCTAAGTCCTGTCAGAACTCTGGCTGCAGCATTTTGAATAAGCTGTAGGCTTTTTAAGGAGGTGTTAGGACATCCTATGAGTAAGGAGTTACAGTAGTCCAGCCTAGAGGTAACAAATGCATGGATCAGTTTCTCTGCATCGCTCTGAGAGAGGATGCTTCTGATTTTAACTATATTTCTAAGGTGGAAGTAGGCGGTTCTGGAGATTTGTTTAATGTATGATGTAAAAGAGAGATCCTGGTCAAACATGACACCAAGGTTCCTCACAGTAGAATCTGAAGCTAATGTTATGCCATCCAGGGTGGCTATCTGACTCAATAGTGTCTCTCTCAGATTTTTAGGCCCAACAATAAGAATCTCGGTTTTATCTGAGTTTAGTTGAAGGAAGTTTTGGGACATCCAGGATTTGATGTCTTTTAAACAACCCTGAATTTTGACTAGTTGATCTGTTTCATTTGGTTCCAAGGACATATAGCTGAGTATCATCTGCGTAAAAATGAAAATGAATAGAATGCTTTCTAATAATCTCACCTAGAGGAGACATGTATAGGCTAAACAGAATTGGACCCAGCACAGAACCCCGTGGAACTCCATAGCTAATCCTTGTGCGTGTGGAGAATTCATCATTAACATGAACAAACTGGAATCTGTTCAACAAATAGGATTTAAACCATCCCAATGCTGTTCCATTAATCCCGATTCTATGTTCTAGTGTCTGTAATAGAATGTTATGATCAATTGTATCAAATGCAGCACTAAGATCTAACAGGACAAGGACAGAAACTAGACCATTGTCCGAAGCTAATAGAAGATCATTAGTGACTCTAACCAGAGTTGTTTCTGTGCTATGATTTTTTCTAAATCCTGACTGAAAATCTTCGTACAGGTTATTCCCATTCAGGTGGTCAGATAATTGTTTAGCCACGATTTTTTCCAGAATCTTGGAAATAAAGGGTAAATTTGAAATGGGCCTATAGTTGGCTAGTTGTCCAGGGTCAAGGGTTGGTTTTTTCAATAGAGGTTTGACCACAGCCACCTTAAAAGCCTGTGGTACATAGCCTAGTTGTAAAGATTGGTTGATTTGATTTAATATGGATGAGCTGATTAAAGGTAGAACTTCTTTGAGTAATCTGGTTGGGATTGGATCTAAAAGACAAGTGGACGACTTGGAAAAGTTAATTATTGAGGTCAACTCCATATGAGTTATGGGGGAGAAGCTGTCTAGGTAAGACAGAGGATTTAATAAATTTAAAGTTGAAGCAGGAAAATATGCCTGTTACTGAGGTTTTGCATGATTTCTTAGAGTGCACTGCTCTGTTTACATCTACATCCACTGACTCTTCTTCTTCTCATTGATTTGCCTTATTGCCATCATTTCATTATATAATCAATATCTGTCCAATTAATATTCGTAGTCTTTTTTTCTAGTACAAATTAGAAAACAATGTTTGTACTGAACATGTGGATCGAAAAATAATTTTCTGAGACCTGGCTTCACGTTGATGGATTACAGGACGTGTTATAACATACTGTATAGGCTGAAATAGAACAAATGGAATGTATTTGCGTGGCCACTACTCATTCATGGCTTGTTTAGATGCTTTTTCATGATAATTCTACCACTAATTTAATTGTTTGTACTACTACTTCATTGCTGCATGTTCTATTCTGTCCAAAGGGTAGAAGAAAATCCTGCTTAAAGTGGACTAAAACAGACAGAAGTGAACTTTCTATTTCTCTACATTAAGTAACTAAACCAAGAGAATTCCCCCTGGTGATAGGAGATTTCTTTCATTTTATGTGGCCATGTTCTTATCTGCTCATACAATTGAAGGCTTTTTGTGGGCGTTTTGTGCCCAAAGACACAGATCAACGGAAAAGGTGGTAACTCTCTAAATTGAGTCATCTTGAAAGATAATCAAATAGGCACTCATCAAAATGAGATCTTCTGCCATTAGGCTCTTACAGCAATAATTACTTTGAGGATTGCTGCAAAATGTGATGAAATTTGAGATAGAAGCATTAATTCTTGTATTATTCACTTTGCATTTCATCTCATGACCTTATTCAAATGACGTTTTATATTATTATTTTGCTGGGAAATCCAAGTGCCTGCATATTTCACTCTTCCATATAGATGCACTGCACCATAAATACACACATGCAAAACATTTGCCAAACGGCATCTTGTGTGTGTGAGCCAAGCATTATGGGTCAGTTTGAAGCATCTGTTCCATGTAGCAACAACTAAAAAAGCTCTAAGCCAAATATTTGTCGCCATCCCACCTAATGCTCGTGCTCAATCTATTTTTATGAGATATTATGCTGATATTATATGACTGTGCGCTGCAGCCTAGAGTCTGTTTATGCAATCTCAACAGATACAAATACAGATATACAATACTGTACTACGCATCGCACAAAAGTTAAAATGTTTCTTTCAAAACAGCTTGTTTTTAAAGCAAAGTATAATGACTATGCAACAGATTTCAAGCAAATGCTTTGTTTGTACTCTTGACTCCAAACTACAGACTTTACTCTTCTTCCTGAACCAGCAAATAATTTACGTGAGTCGGAAAAACTATGAATGGATTTGCATTAGCAATGTATGCACTGTAAGTGTAAATACCTCAGTAATGCAGGTTGCAGTTGCAGTGACTCAGTAGATGGCACACACAAGTGCCTCCTATGTTTGGCTGGCTGAAGCTTGTGTGCCATCATTAAACCACTACTGCACCCCCTCAAGCACCCCCCCCCCCCCACACACACACACACACCTCCCACCTCCTCCTCCTCTTTACTACTGCCAGTACTGATCTGAGTATGAGATGGAGGTAAGCGGTTATGAATAACAAGCAGGATCTTTCTGAATGAATATCAAAGATTTTTTAATGAAAAATCTTTTATGACTCACTTCAATACAAACGCCAACAGAGTTTGCTGCTGTAGTGTGGTTAAAAATCCCCCAAAATAATTGAATACTTACCTCAAACTAATATCTGAGCTTGACACAGGCACGCAAAAAAACAAGACAAAATATGCACAGCCATTCTGCTGAATTCTCTGCAGGCAAGTCATTAATAGTTTTAAATGAGGATGAGCTGCAACTGATACAGCAGATCTGTGTGTGAAATGGAATTAGGTGGCTGGGGATGACAAGTGGAATCTTTTATAGTCAATACCCATTGCTCATCGTGGCAGAGTAAATAATGCTTTTTTGTCTGCTGCTCTGTGGTTAACAAATGACACTGACAGCTCACATTTTCCGCTCCAACATACAATCAATTCCACTGATAAAGTCATCTATACACATGATGTGTTAATCTGAGTGTTATCTAACAAAGATGTTATCCCTAACTGACTTTCCACCGCAACAATTAGTTAAACTGTGCTTGTCTGCTTCTTTTTCATCCTCACTTCTACTCCTTACCGTAAAGTAATCTTATAAACTTTGTGCTTTGATTTTAAAGCAGAGCTTGTATGCAGTGCAATGGCATGGATGGCACTGTATTGCTATAAGGACTTCTATAAGGACTTTCACCTGGAAAATCTGCTGACTGTGTGATCAGATGGATCTTACACATAAACCCTCCCACCATTACTACACACATAAAGTATATTATCAGAACTTTAAACAATCGATTACAGCTGCTGATGCTCTTCATTTCAGTGCCTCATATTGGTGTCTGAGCAATTAGCCTGCATGCATCCAAGTGGTACCCAGCACTATGTGGATAATCTCTTCTCCTTTGCACATTCTCTCTTATCTTTATCGATTCTCCCCCAGAAACACCCGTAGGACGTTTTCCCTTTTCTCTTTGGAGTTTGACACCTGTGACACATATAACTGGAGGTGTTACAGGTTTTATAGCTTCTACATTTATACCCTTTATTTGCCTGTAAATGAGTGGTGTTGGTAAGTCAGTAATGGATGCTGGAGGTTGTGGGTGTCAGGTCTTTGTCTGTGTGAACGTATAAATGCGGTGTGTTTATGCAGTTAGTCTAGGTGTGTGTAGGAGAGATGTTTATTTTATTGCTCCGTTGTAAAAAGCAAGACTTTTATCACTGCTGAGATGGGAGCCATTTCTTTTTCAAAGACAAAATATCCCTCGACCCTTTGCAGATATAAGCTTTATGTTAGTAAGTATAATGTAGAACCCATATGTCTGTTATCGTGACTTTAACCCTTCAGTCAAAAGGAAAAAGAGCGGCAAATAGTGGCTGAATACATAAATCACTTCTGCAAATGTAGTCTGTTGGTTTGATTCTTTTATTTTTCAGTTAATTCTGTGTGAATGGATTAAACATTGGTAAAAAGAAACATTCCAGCAATATTAATAAATTGTAAAGAAGCAGCATAATGAATAAAAGGCCTTAGTATAATCTGGGACTGGGACGTCTAAACTGGAACTAAAGCGGGTCTCTTTGCTCTCCGCTCAGCTGTTAAGACATTAAGACTGTATTTTCACACTACAGGGGCCACGCCTGTAAAGTTCAAGATCCTAACTAAAGGTTCATGCTGGTTAACTTGGCTACTTGGCTACAGCCAATAAATACATTAAACATTGGCTGCTGTGGTAAAGACCAGTGGGGAAGGCAAATAATGCTGCAGTGTGAGAATGCTGGTGGAATCTAAGTTACTGTATATAAACAAGTGCTGATTGATTCTCACTTAGTTACTTAAAATAGTGAGTAGTCATAATATTAATGGACTTAGACTGAGGCAGATGAAGTCTTGTTCCATTGTAGTCATGTTAGATGGATCGAGGCAGGTGGAGTTATGTCTGAACTACATTGTATTTATCTAGTTTTTCTATTATGTTATCAAAGGAAATAAAACTGTGTGAACTAATAAATATGCCTGCCTGACATTTATTATGGCGCTCCCAGAACAGATGCTTTAACTCAGGTCACCTTGATTTTACTAAAGCATTCTTACTGTAATTTCACAACCTCCTGAAGTTTTGAGCAGAGCACGAAGCAGAGCAAAACATAGCAGGCAAGTTGGGAACAGTAAACTGAGACAATAATCCTCAAGTTAAATAAATGTCAGGCGCAGCTATTTCAAGGGTTTGAAATTACACAGGTTTCTGTTGTCTTGTTAACTTCTTCACCCCGTTCTTTCCTCAACGTTTTATTGTTAAGATGAGCAGAAAAGTTTTTAATAAGTAATCAGATTGTCGAGATCATTATGCAGTGTATAAATACACACTGTTTTGTGTCTGTGCTGTAAAGCCATAGGGAGTGATGAATCTGTTTATTACAAATCTTCAGCCAGTGGATAAAGTGTCCATTGTCAAATTATATATATAAAAGCCAGCCTCCTGCCAAGAATCTTTAGTCACAATATAGCTTGATGAATTGAAAAGTGATGTAGATTAAATCATTTCAAAACGTAGCACAAAATAACCAATGATCCATGCTTTACTTTATTTTTTTTACTTTTCAACTCACAGCCAAAATACTAATGACACAGTTACCATGCAGCAGTAGAGCAAACACGATTGAGGCTCCCCGCTGGCTGCTGCATGCGGTGACCTGGGACTGAGGGAGCACAGTCGTGCTGACTCGGTGATTCCGAGCACCACAAAGGCTGGCTTGTCACAGTGCCAACCATTCGATTTGTTTAGAGACACAATATGGCCATCTTGGCTGTGTGCTGTAAAAGACATCAGGGGAGCCAGGACTTGCCAGCCAACGTTCTCTTGTCGCTCCTTCTCTCTTATTTTTCACTGTGAGACCACACTCTGCAGGGAGCGTTTGAAGAAGGAAGAAGGATTTTATGGGCGATTCAAAGGCCTGATCAAATATACGCTGTTCTCAGAAATAATTCAACATTTTGACACTTTCATTGTTTGTCCTTGATTTATGGCTTTGGGCCTCATAATGCATTCATGTTGCTGCTTTTCACTACGCCTTAAAATATGACCATGTTTATATGCACAAACACAATTCATTCCACGCTTCAAACAAATAAACTTGTTTTAATTATTTGGGGCTATGATAAATAAAAAGCATTATCAATTTCACATGATGTCTGCAGCAATCTATTTTAACTGTGTTATGTGAGCCGTTGCCCTTCTCTTGACTGCAGCCGCAGCAGCTAACACCAACTCTCAGAATAATCCAGGCTTTTGGTTGAAAAAAAAAAAAACAGCTTTGCCCCTTTAAAACTTGGATTTGGAGCATTACAGAATGGAACCATATTAAATTAACAATTGTTGATCATATAGTTATTGTCTTAATAAATAAAGTCTTAATCAAGAAATATTGACATTTTATGTAAAAAGTTCAGGAATGTTATTTTGGGAGCACAAGCTGCTCCTCCATAGACTAGACAAGGGCTAGCAAAGTATAGTATACTATATTATATGTATACATTTACCTGATTTACAATCAGTTTTTTTTAAATGTCAAGTGCAAAACCAGTGTGTGTAAAGACACTGAGGTCAGAAAAGGTAGAGCCCTGACATTTTGTCCCTTTGCTATGTTTTTGCTGCCTAGTCAAATTCTATCTGATGAAACTTGAAGCAAGTGCTGTCCTTCTCCTCTTTGGAGGCAGCAAGTGGCATCTTGGAAATTGGAGGAATGAAAAGGCAACATTTCCTGAGAGTGTAGAAACAAATGAGTGAAACCCAGTGTGGGGTAATGCAATTTCTGTTTACCAGAAGTGTTTCTGCTGAAATAATTGCCAGGCAGAAATATGTGAAAAGGTGTGTCAAGTGTTACCTAATTAGCAACAGCAGAGATTTCAGTGCTGCAGACTGTCTCTCAAGTGAATTGCAATCAAAGACCATGGAGCTCAACTACCTGTTTGAGTCAGTGTGGGAAAAAGGCAAAGCTTCTTATTGTAAATTAGGATGTTGGTGAAATGACATTAACAGAGATCATAATGGTATTATGAATTTCTGCGAGATAAATGGACAGTCAAGCTAATAGGATACAGTTAATCAATACAATTAGAGACCAGCTTTATTGATGGTTATCCTAATGTCAAAACATGCTCACGCCTAATCTTCTCTTTCTATATCATTAAATAAAACAGATGAATCACACTTCTCGACGTTTGCTTTAATTCATTTGTTTGTAGTCATCACTTGCATCTGTAATAGTATCATTAAAATGTCACACTTAGTCTCCTATTGTCTTGGCAGCAGGGTTGAAACTTCTCCCCCTGTAATGGGCTTTCTATTGAACATTCACTGGTAATTAAACAGTAATGAACTGTTCTGTGACCTGTGGTGTGTGAGTAATTGATTTTGAAAGCGGTGTTTGTGGGCACAACGTGTGTCTACAGGGTGAGCAGGCACTGTGTAAAAGGCAGCTGTTGGTTACAGCTCCGGAGGATGTCGTTGCTAAACTGGCCCATAGATGGTGATGCTGCTCTTCCTGTGGTTAAGCAAATCCACTATGATCTCAAAAAATCCAAAACAAATGAAAGTGCTTGAAAGCAGCAGGTGTCCCTCTACCATGCATTAAAGTTTGTTTTGTATTTCCAAATTATTATATTCTCATGTTTTTTGTCACTTGTGTTTGGCTTCAGGCTGAGTCTCATTTATCCATTTCAACTGTGTTTCTACCACTAGTGTATTTTGGCCAGTTGAAAGCTTATTAACACATCATTAAAATAATAAGGGTAGATCAGTTTTTAGCAACAGGCATTTTGATGCATTGGTTAGCACTGTTGCCTAACAGCAACAAGGTCCAGGTCCAGGTGCCTTTATATGAGAATGGTTTTCTTTGTTTGTCTTCTGCGGTTTCTTTCCACAGTCCAACGACCTGCAGGTAGGCTGACGGGAGACTTTGAGGTGTTTGTGTATACAGTATGTGGCCTTGTGATGGACTGGCATCCTGTCCAGTGTATACCTTCGCCCGATTGACAGCTGAGATGGGGGCGCAGAGGTCGAGCTATTACCCACTAATCGCAGTGGTGGTTTAATTCCTGGCTCCCTCTGATTCATGTGCCGAAGTGTCCTTTGGCAACATACTGAACCCCAAAGTTCCCCTTGTTGTGTCAGATTAAGTGTGTGTGAATGGGCAGTGTGAAATTGAGCAACGGCAAGGTAGAAAAGCATTAAATAACTGCAAGACCATTTACCATAGGCTCCATCATGTCCGCTATCCTTACGAGGACTTAGTAGTAAAAAGTGAGTGCAAAATAAAATATCCTAGATGGTTTATTGTCCTTAATAATAAAGCTTCGGGTTGCAAAGGCTAAAACAGTAAGATTATGTTTACAGCACCAAGCTAGATTGTCAGTGCTGTGAGGCTTTAGATTTTCAGCATGTTGGTGTGATGCGCGTGGAGCTGCAAAGTTTTTTCCTTATACCCCAAAACAGAGCCTGAGGATGGATAACCCAACGTGTCTGCTTTAATGCACTAACACCAGCTGCAAATCCTGGCTCGCAAGGCTAACTGGTATAATACTGCAGAAGCCAGTGCTTTTTCCTAACAAAATGGACATATCAATAGCAAAGTGAGATTACAGGTTACATCCCAACAATGACTGTTCAGGACTGTGCCACTGCTGCTGGTTGGTTCTTTAGAGCAATTGCTTTTCTTTAGCTTCCAATACAGGCAAATGTGCTTATGTCTGTAGAATAGCTTTGTTTTTTTCTCATTCTTGCAATCTCACAGAACAGTGTTAAATAGATAATGTTACATAGTGCACAATATGAGTTGAATTTATTTTCTTAGGGTAGAAGACACCTGAGGCGGAGCAGCAGGGGATGGACATAGCAGATAGTTGAGCTATTAGCAGAGCAACAGAAAAGAAGACAAAAATAGACCACAATAAAATGTAGAAAACAACAAACAACAACAAAAACACAATTTCAACCAAATGCTCACAAACAACCATCAACTACTGCACCAAACCTGTTACACTGAGACAGGACAGAAACAAAGGCTCAAGCAGCAAAACACAAGCACATCTGGAGAAAAAACTGCCAAAAATAAAAGCGACAACTATAACAGCACAACAAAGACAAGGCTTATTCTCTTTTAGGCCAAAGATCCACAGCCAAAAAGGGTGGCATGCGGAATGGACAGCAGAGATTGGCTTGGAGAGTGATGTCCCAGGGTGGCTGTCAGCTCAGCACAGCCTCGGAAGAGTGAAAGTGGAGGACATGGTGAGAGAAATGGGCTAGGAGTAACATAGACGCACACATGGATACTGATGTGCTATAAAAAGGTTGTCAGAGAGTAATTGAAAAAATATATAGTAAATGGCATCAGCAGGAGTTTAGCACCGGTAACTAAACTGAGACTGACCCATTTGAATTTACCTGTCAAGAAAGTTTGCTTTACTACTGTCATGTTGCCACAGTTACTGTAGATACAGATTAGTTCTTAGTTAAAGTCAGAGAATTAGATTAGTTAAAACAATTATCTATTTTATGGTGATGTTGGTTTGTTGTTTTTTACTATGTTGCGAGTTTCATAATTTTGTTTATGGAGAGATGCAGTATGAAGCAATGTCTTGCAGAGAAATCCATCAGGGATCTACTGTACTGTACGTATGCTTTTGTTGTGATGTGTGGAGATGTAGTCAGATGATAGACGCACAAAGTATGAGTTTGTGTGGAAAGTACAGTACAGACGTTAAAGTTTGCAGACCCAAAACCCAAGCCTGAGTGAATTAAAACATTTGTCTGTGTTTTCACATTAAATAGTAAACCATTGTGTTTGAAAGACATGGCAACAGTTATCTGGGTTCTGTGTAAGACACCTCCCAAACTCACTTTTGCCCTTTTTGCAAACTTTCTTCCTCTGCCTTCCATTCGGAGTGTGTAGTACAGGGTGGCTGCTGCGTTAACCTCCCAGTAACCTCCCAGGCTCATTTCTTTCACTGACCCTTCACTATAATGGCCATAGCGAGGTATTGAGCACAGATGGTGAACAACATGAAACTATGGGGACCGGCCAGGCTTCTGGCCAGCCACTGCTCTTTGTGGGGGCAGGTAAACTGTATGGCGGCTGATGTGGATTCACAACAGGCCGGACATAATGAATACAATAATCTCCTGATGACTGGATCATTGAATAAAGATGTTTGCTTTTATCCTGCCTTTTTGAGGGAAAAAATGTAAAAAGTAAATATAAAAATGCTCCTAATTGACAGGAGAGTGCATGAAGCAGTCTGCACTGTTTCATTCTGCAATTTGTATTGTGGTCAGGTATGGGGAAAAGGGGCTGAAATGGATTTGATTGCCTGTGCTTTTAGAAGTGATGAAATGGTTCACCACACACGCTGGTGCGTTCAGGTTATTGTGACCATTACTTTGCCTTCATTTTCTTCCCTAATTGGGAACACTGGCCCATATTGATGCGCATCCAAAGCCTGCACGTTCTATAAAGGTCAGTGGAACCAGAAGAACGTAATCCCAGCCACTCTGATCGGGATTTCTAGCTAGATTAAGTTGAAGAGAGACTTAAACAGGAATGTGAATGTCTCTGTGGCGTCAGCCCATTGTACTACTGTTGTGGCTATACTGTACACCATAAAGAGAATAAAAGACTGTTAAAGGTTGACTGACTCAGTCTACTGTTCAGTGTATAACATATGTGGAAAGTCTTGAACTGGATGAAAGCTTTAGGGCCCTAAATATAAGGCTTTTCACTGTTAGAAAGTCATAGTTACAGACCAAGCTGTGAGCAGGTTTCACTGGGGATGCCAGTCACATCAAGTAGCTGTTGACTGTGGCGTTTGTGGAATATCCCGAGTTACCAGGAAATTGTTTTAGGGCAGATGTTGAGTTTTTCAAATTAAAGTTTTTCTTTGAGCAGCAAAAACAAAGTCCAGTTCACCTCCATCATATTGGGGTCATAGCATAAGCTTCGGCAGCAGACATCTGAAAACCTCAGCACTGTGGGTGTAAACAAATCAAGGGTCCAGTTAGCATCACTAGGAAGCAATGGCCAACGCAGTCTGACTTTGATGCAGATTTACCAGATGTTTACCTTAGCACACTTTTAGCAAAGTAAATGCTCAAACACACTCAACCACATATTAGGGACTATCTCAAATCCATGGGCAATATTTTTTTCAGATGCTTGATAACATTCATATAATACAACATATGTAAATTCCAATTTCCCTCTGACCCTACTACCATTTTAAGTTATGCAGCACAAACCAGTGGGCTTCATACCAACTTCACATTATTCCAGTTATTTTCATCCATGCATTAGAGCATCTAGGTCACTTCAGGGCCCGGAGTGCCTACTGGCCCAAAGGGACGGGGGCGGCGTGGGTGGTTGATTCTTGGGTGGTCGCTTGGGGCCACCAAGTTGGTGGTGGTGACTGCGGGGACCGGCACTCGGATGCTGGAGTAGGGCCATTTGAAGGGTTGGTGTGTGCCTGTCTCCCAGGGATGGAGGTGTGCGGGGGCCGACCTGGGGATAGAGCCCTGGGAGCCCTGTGTCCGGGGGGGGTTGTCTGGTGGGCTACCCGGATTGCGGACCTTATAGGGCCCTGGGCAGGGGTGTAGGGGTGTGTGTGTAGGTTTGAGTGGAGGACTACCTGGGTCGAGCATGAGCATGCTTGAGGGAGAGAATGGGTGTGCCAGAGGGGTGAGGATGGTTCTGGCTGCGCTGCTTGTGGTGTCTGGGCAGTAGTATTGCGGTCCCTGGGTCTTCCTCATCTGTTCCTACCTGGGGGTTGCGCGGGGCAGTGGGATGGGTAGCAGAGCTAGTCTGGATCCTGGCTCTGCGAAACCCAGTACGTTGTTTCCCAACTACATTACTCCACATTCATCCAATTAGGTCTGTGGTGATGTAGGTGCGTCCTACTGGAAGGTAGTTCCATTAAATCGTCTCTCCCAAATTAGGATGCTCTGCATTAGTCATATACTGTACACTCGTTCAGGACTTTGGAGCCTGGGGGGCCCATTGGACAGGGCCATCAAGTGACAGGGCCATCAAGTGATGGTTCCTCAGGAACCTGGCGGTCTTCCACAGTTCCTCATACCTAGCCACATACACATACATTTAGGGCCGAAAGGGTGGGCTCTTTGACTGGGGCCTGGAGGTGAGGCCAGCTGGGGCCGTCGACCCACATTGGTCCACTCTGACCTCGGGTGTCGTCTCTGTGGCTGCTGCAGCTCTGCCTGGAGGGTTCTGTGACTCTTTCCTCTGCTAGTTGACTGGGCGTAGTGGCCGAGGTCCTCCCATCACCCTGGCTTTCACTAGTGGCTTTGTTCATGCACCAACGGCTGCCTCACCCTTTGGGTGAACAATGTTAAGCTACAGCTTTACTAACCTTGTAGTGGGACACAACACATGAGCTCATGAACAGGCTTTCTAAACTTGGCTTTAAGTATTACTGGTATTTATCACTATCAATATCAATAATGTGTGATTATTGTAGTTGCAATGTTGTATGTCATGGCTATTATTAAGTATTATGAGATTATGCATAATAATGCATATGTGTGTGTATGTATATGTATATGATATATTTATATGCATTTGTATGTTTGTGTGAGTGTGAGCACATACCTTTACACTATCAGTAATAATATTAATATAACTGTTAACCACAGTACAGCAGTTGTTTAGTTATGAATGTGCCTAAGGTACATCCCTACTTATTCATTTTGTGCCTGTTGTTTGCTTTGCTTAATCAAGTATATATTTTTCTTATATACAGTACTCCTCTTGTAAAAGCAAAACTGTCCATCACATTACAACATTCAGCCTAATACATGCTGCTCGATGAACTGCAGGACAGAAAAAAAGAACAAAAATGTGTTATTGTGTGTTATTGTGTGTGTGTGAATGTGAATACAGTGTTTTAAAGAGCTTTGAGTACTGCTAAGGTAGAAAAACACTAAACAAGTGCAGGACCATTCACCATTACCGATGTAACAAATTACCCTTTAATGGTCATTTTGCAGAACTGAGGCTCTAATACATAACAACCACGTGTTTCTCCATCTAATACAGACAAAGCTATTTCAAAACATGCTTTTTTATTGCAACTGCTGTGCCTTGTACTGATGCGTTGCTTTCTAAGATCCCGTTTTGCTGTTAACCACCTTTAAGTGACTGCTGTAACACAGTGACTCTCTTCTGAGCTTCAGTCAAACTTTGTGTCAAGTTAAATATATAAACTCCTGTCAAAACATAAAATATAATGAGGTGACGGTGCTTGGAGGAGTGGATCTGACACTAGATCGTGATTTAATTACTCTGCATAGGAGAAGAAGTCAAGTTTTACCTAAATGCCTGACACAGGCAGCCGGTTCTATGATGAAAGTGTATAGAAATGTTGACAGTTTAACAGCGTGACTTACGTATAGCACCACAATTGATTACACACACACACACACACACACACACACACACACACACACACACACACACACACACACACACACACACACACACACACACACACACACACACACACACACACACACACACACACGGCCCCTGAGGACGTGCCTGTTTCACACTGCCAGCTACGCTGCCTATTACGCAGAGACTCGCTCAGGTGATCCCATCAACACTGACTACAAAGTGCTGTCACATTAAGAAAAACTGTCAAAAAATTGACTTGTACATTTTCCATGCAGTACAAAAAATATTGGCGCAAGGTGTGCATTCACAACTTTATTTTCCTAATCACCTGGTCCAAAATAACACATGTTTAATGTTGCACCTTTTCATTTTATTTTTGCAGAGTGAAATGGCTTCATGTAACTGACAGCACATAAAAACATGTTCTGGGCAAAGAAAAGTCTGTTTCCGTGTGCAAGTTGAGTTGTAAGAATTTATTTAGAGTAAATGCTAAGGCTCCGCCAGGGCAATGAGCCACCTGATATTACTTCCATCTCTCTCGCCTTGACTTCAGCAATTTGTTACTCTCTTGCTATTGTGTAATCTCCTACACTAGGTACTCCTGCATCACATTCGGCCCAAATTTGCCCATGCTGTCTCCTTTCCCCATTAGAGAGAAAGAGAGAGATACGTCCGACTGCACAGACCGGTAGAAGGATAGATGCAGATGGAGGCGGGAGCATTAAAGACTTGGGAAGTGCTTGGGATAAATAATCATATTTCTATGCACCCACAATGCTGGAAAAGCACCATCTGGGACAGGCCACAGATTTGCATTACAATATAAATGGGAAGTTGCTGGAGCTGAAAGGGTGATGTGAAGTCATTCAGCCAGACCCCTCAGTCTCTGACAGGTCGCATCTCCCTCCCCACCCCAGGCGGAAAACACACGCAAGGCACTTTGTTGACGCACGGTACCCTAGCGTACCTCTTGTCGCTCGACTGGACCCCCTCCACACACACGCACACACACACACACGCACGCACACACACACACACACACACACACACACACACACACACACACACACACACACACACACACACACACACACACACACACACACACACACACACACATACATGCCTCGTCTTTTTTTAACAAGCTTGTCCTCTTTCAAACGCCACACATGGAGCAGCCTTGTGGCATATGCACCGATGGCTTCGCTTTCAGATGTAATCTTCAGTGAACTCTCTGAGCTCTGTTCATGTACAGCAAGGAGGACGTGGTGTTAGAGGGGGGCTACACCAGGCATATGTATATTGTAGCTACACATTAAGCCTGCAAAATAATCCTAACTTGCAAACAAATTAACCCTAGGACTAAATATACTTTGAGCAACAATGTGCCATCAAAACATGCATTTTCAGAAATTAATGTTTGATTGCGGAGGTTGATTCATGTGTGTTATATTGCAGTTGTATTATTTGTCCACTTGTTTTCACCGTTTAGCCCTGTATCCATTTCCATTTTAAAAAATCGCATCTGAAGGTGACAGTGCAGGAGCAAACGCATTTTGAATACTCCACGGAAGTTGAAGAGACCTGAAGATAAGGATCATCTTCAAATGACTGGTTTTGCTGTAGTCGCACTCCAAGGACACACTGAGGTGCTGAAATCATCTCTGGGTATGTGGTATTTACCACAACACCATGTGAAAGACTTTCATACTTCTCACACTCAACAAGAGTTGGGAGAATTATACTGAACACACATAACGTGTGTTTACTGAATATCGCTGTGTTCGCCAAAACAAACAAACAAACCAAAAAACACATTAAACCAGAAACAAAACAGAACGGGAGAGAAATGTCTTTGCAAAACGCTTCAGTGTTCACATCTCTGTGTTACTTGGAGCCTGATGTTTTTTTAGCACCATTAGCAAGACCATAACTGCATAGTGGCAAATTAAAACACCACAAAAAGTGACTCGTTGAAGTGATGTGAATACATAAAAAGTCAATAAAGAGACAAAAATGAATGTGAGCAGATGCTGTGGGAATAAAATCACACGAGGTAGCGAATGTTGGGATTCCCACTAGGCTCTGACTAATTCCTCCTGAAAACAGAGGACAAAATGTCACTTAGAAGTTTGTATGTATTGTTTGCTCCAGTCAATCACAGGATGAATTGTTTTCTGAAATGTACCTCATTTATGTAAAACAGGGTTTTGTGTGTAAAAGCGGTGGGTAGCACTGTCGCCTCACAGCAAGAAGGTTCTGGGTTCGATTCCCGGAGGCGGACCTGGTGCCTTTCTGTGTGGAGTTTGCACGTTCTCCCCGTGTTTGCGTGGGTTCTCTCCGGGTTCTCCGGCTTCCTCCCACGGTCCAAAGACGTGCATTAGGTTGATTGGCTTCTCTCCATTGCCCGTAGGTGTGAGTGTGTGTGTGAATGGTTGTGTGTCTATGTGTTGCCCTGCGATGGACTGGCGACCCATCCAGGGTGTACCCTGCCTCTCGCCCGTAGTCAGCTGGGATAGGCCCGTGACCCCGCACTAGGGAGTAAGCGGTTAAGAAAATGGATGGATGTCCATGATGTCAGTCCAGTGACGGTCTGGTTCCTGTAGTCTCTGTCGTTGTTGGTCCTGTCTCTCGCTGCCTGTTCCTGTCCGCGTCTAGTTATTGTGTTCATCACCTGCATCTGTGTTTGCTCGTGGTCCTGGCGTCCTGGTTGTGTGTGCGTGTCTGAGGTTGGTCTGTGTTTAAGTGGTTTCCAGCCCTTTGCAGTGATTTGTCATTAAGTTAAATTTTTAATTATTAAGCTTTGTGGGTTGTGTGTTTGTCTCCCTCAGTCTGTCGTTTTGGCCTCTCCTCTTTATAGTGTGTGCGTAGTATAATGGGGTTTTTAAATCTCCCTGTAGCTATCTACAGTAGTTAGTCCACACCGCCAGGAAGAGCAGGCCTTAAATTAGTGCCTTTATTATTTCCCAGGGACTCGGTCAGTCTGGCGGCCTTAGCAGTCGACTTTGGTCTTGTGTGTATGAGCAATAAGTAGCCATTTGTAACATGTCAGGTAAAATGTGATAATCTGTTTGGCTGCAACAGCTGAAGTGTTCAACTAATGCAAAAAAAAATCTTACAATATTACTCTATAGTAGAATTTTGATATTGATTCAATGTGATAATGCATGCACAAGCAGAATCTTTGCTCAGGTGTGACATGCACATTTACAGACAATGCTCTTTCTTAAAAGTTAAACATTTTACTTACTTCATTTTTTTCAGATCCCCATCAAGGGTCAGAAAAAGGCAACAGACAGAAATTCCCAGCTTCCCAGCTGTGATACGAAGGTGCAGAGGTGATGCTGGTGATTTTCTGTGGTTCGCTTTGTCTGCCTGCAGCCGGTTCATACCTTTCTGTCATTGGTCCCATTGTTTTTTCACGTTTCACCATTAAAGAGAAGCAAAAAGTGAGATAATAGCAGCATTGGTTGGATATGGCTTAAAAATATCACATATTAACGGATGCCATTTTAGAAATGCGCATGGTTTATATAAAACGCGATAAACTTTGCATGGAGAGCTAAGGCTCATTTAAAAACACCTCCTCCATACACATTCAGCCCAGGAAGAATAAAGACAACTGCAAGAACAAAAAAGAATCTGAAGAATGAAAGATCAGTTATTGTTATTCAGAACAATAGAATAGAAAAACATACCTACCTTGTTCATCCTTTATAGTCCTTTGACTAATTTTTCATAATGTCTGTACTGATTGTAGAACTGCTCACTAGTTAGACTGCTTTGTTTGTCCCTGTTTTTTCTATCTATCTAAAGTACATGTTTCTCTTTCTCAAACATTAAACAGGAGGCTCAAACAATCTCACATTCATTTTGAAGCATTTGAGCTTGATCAAAGCGACGACATAAGTAAAACGTGCAGACGCTACTTGCAGATTGTTTGAGGGACCCACGCATGTGGGTGAGCGTACATCAGCAAAACACACTGCAATCAAAACACATTCAAACATTGATTAATACGACACGTACAGAATAGAAACCACTGTACATTAGTGGAGATGAGGACTTAAATTAATTAACAGCATAAAAAGGTGGCTGTATTCAGTGTGCTGAAGGTCCTTGCTCTTTCCTGAGCTCCACAAAAGTTTGCATGTTGCAGCTGCTCTTTTGCTGTGCTTGGAGTTTAGTATCAGCTCAGCTGAGGCTGTTATCATCGATTTACAGTAGCAATTTGTTTGTTCTCTCTTTAATTTGCCTCATTTCAAAAGTATACAGTAAGTGAGATTAAACTTTTCAAATAGTATTAAATGGACATACCCATGTTAATTAAGCATCATTATTCTAAAAATAGTTTTGAAGGAGAGTTACTTTTCCTTAAATTGAAGCATGTCAAGGTGACATTTGTACAAATTATGAGAAGTAAAATAGATGTCACTGTTGAGGTCCCTCCTGAGTCTTTTCTCCTCGCTCCTCCCAATTATTTCTGTCAGACCTATAATGCAAACAAGCATGCAAATATTTATTTATTTGTAAAAAATGCAACAATAAGTTGTCTCACTTATACACAGACACTTGTCATATCGTACGTGTTCAGAGAGCAATAGAAAAGCTCTTGAGGACCTACAGAATGTCTGACCGAGTGGAAGGACAGAAAGCTCATGTACAGTAAGAGACTGTACAGTGTATGTGTGTGTAATTCATAGTTTCTGTTCCTTGTCAGTTAAAAGTCACTATTTTTGCCAGGTAATATTTTGTGTTTCTGTTTCCTTCAGTTTTTGCTACAGACAATATGTCAAATGCTTCATTCATTTTCTGACTGGTTTCAACAACTTTAGGTGATCACTATTTAAGTTTCATCAGCTTGTTAAACAGGCAGATATACAGTAAACATATAGGTGCACTGTTGCTTTCTGCCTGTCTTGACCTTTTGGGCTTGACTCCATTAACAGAACTGCAAAAATGAACAAACCATTTCAACAAATTATAGTACATTATAAAGTGCTTTGCAAACTTGTCACTGTTTGGTTTAAATTTCAGAAACACATGAATAAGACAACACACAGCTGGACAGCAAGATAACAGTATTAAATACAACATCACCAACTTATATGTGAGTTTAATAACATGCAGATGCAAAGAGAATTAATCTCCACCCCTGCGTTTATTTGCTGCTGTGTTTTTCAGCAGTTCTGTTTAAAACCTCAATGCACCGAGGACGAAAACTCTGTACTATCAATCATTTACACAAACAGACCTGTCACTTTTATGTGCAAACTGAAATGCAGCGTGATGGGCTTTTATTAATTAAGCAGTTTTATTTTCTGCTTTGAAGTGCATGTTACTGCAACGGCGAAGACTGAAGCTGTGCCCAAAGCTGTGCTCAAACGTGGAACGTGTGAGAGTGCAGTTTAACTGCTCTCTGATTCTGATTCTTCATGTGTGTGTGTTTATGCTGTATGTGTGAGTTTGGGCCGAGTGATCGTAGGGACTTATTGCACACGTTAGCGGTCTCACACTCATAAATCAATGTCGTGTTTTATTTAGAGACACGGCTTGTTCTTTCTCAGTGAAGCCCCTCCCCCTCCGACCCAACGTCAGCCACCACCACCAGCACCATATCTCCTCTGGTCCCAGAGTAAAGACACACACATGAACAACACCCGGCGTGCCTTCTCTTATCAACTGAATCATCACAGGAGCTCGTACAATTTCCTTTCTTCCCTCTCTTCATTTTCTTACTCCTCTGCCTTTCATTTTGAACGCAGCATCTCATTCTATTACCTTCAGCTGTGACATTTACTCACTCATTTATGATGAATTCATAAAATCACGACAATGATAGCACACTGAGAGTGTTTTATGGAAACTCATTACAGAGTATCTATTTGGCCCTGTCT
Source organism: Betta splendens (assembly GCF_900634795.4). NCBI lineage: Eukaryota > Metazoa > Chordata > Actinopteri > Anabantiformes > Osphronemidae > Betta > Betta splendens. The sequence continues at coordinate 15,689,010 of NC_040887.2, read as the reverse complement.
GTCTCTCCCGTCCTCCCCCCCTCTCTCCCCCGCTCGCTCTCACAGACGCATACATACTTTGGGTCTCTCCAGTGAACACAAAACAACAGAAGCAGCACAGTGATGTGAAAAGTTTGTCTGTGAGCTCTCTGTGGAGTGTTCTGATAAGGCTATCAACGCTTGGCTGGCTGATACACTTAGTGGGGCTGCAGTCGTTTTTCTCTGAAATCCTTTTTTCAGATCACTCAAACTGTCTCTTTGCCACATTAGGCTCAGTGTTGTTGTTTAAAAGAGAAAATGGCCTCAGATGATACAGACTTTCAAACCAATATTCAATATACTGTACAGTTTCTTACATGAATAGAGAAATCAATACGTTTCTGAAACTTTGCTCAAACACAGGATTATGGACAGTTCTATCACATATTCTTCTTATTTCTACTGACAGTAATTTTACTCCGATGAAGTGAAACATTTCCGCCTTTTTTGTTTTGCATTTGCAAAATGCATCACACCAAATGTGTCAATACACATCATTCTCTCGACAGGAAATTGGAAAATCCTCACCAATCAGGGCAACATCTAATTTACACAAGGGCACAACACTCAGCACAATACCATGATAAGGCCTGTTGCCTCATTTGGTTTTCACTGTGCAGAGAGGACTCAGTGAGACCAGACCTCACTCCTGCAGCATAATGTTTGTCTCGCTCCTCACATCAAACCTTAACTGACCTCAGCGACTATCCCCATAATCACTCCAGCCCTCCCAGGTCTGTCTGTGCCAACTATATTACCATGCTCTCTAGTCTGATGAGAAAACTCATTCGTCCAATATAACCTGGAGGCTCAGTTTCCATTACCGACCTATCCGTAACTCAAAACTGCATGCTTTGCTGAGGTACTTCTGAGCAGCACTCACACATTTGTTGGGTTTAAGTCAGAGCAGAGGCAGATAAGCCCATGTAGCTGCAGGTGAGCTCACCAGACAGCAAGATGTACATCATCAGAGGGTGGCAACACCACTTAAAATAGCTGTGCAGAAGTGTATTACACAAACATGTGACATACTTACATAAAGCCTCAGAGAGGGGTTATAGGCACAACCAATATTGCATACCATACACCAATCAAATTTTAGAAAGACATAGTATGTATTACTAATTTGTCCCTAAATCATACCTGTGGTTATATAATAACCAGGCGCTTATGGAGGCAAATTGAAAGAATAATTTAAGACAGATATTGTATTATATACTATAAAATTCATTATCGTGGTTTCCCAGTCCCACATCTCAGGATTTCACTGTGAGTGAGAGATACTGCTACAAACCTTTTCACCATGAATCTGACCTAAGTTTGAATCACCGTAGTTGTTACATTAAGAGTTTTACAGTACATCAATTAGTCCCCAGGTGTCAATAGGCCAGATAAGAAGTGGCACAGTCCTCCATTACCAAATTACAATGGATCCTTTGGCTTCTAAGGGGACAGGGTCTAGAAGAGTAGAGTCCTATAGGTCCTCCTATTTTCTATTGAATTTGGGGATCTTAAAGAATATCCCAATTCATAGGGGTATATTTAAAAACCATGAATTGCGATTAGGCCGCAGTCTTTACTCACAATCTTGTGAGGTTTTATATAAAGTTTTTCTGGCTTTTCAGTGTTAATCATGTTGCTACTGAACAGGTCAGGATGGCTTTGCTCCTAATTTAAAAAAAAATGCTGGAATCATTTCTATAATTCCAAGAAAGGTAACACCCCCAAGTCATAACACTACTTTCTCACACGGTAGCTTATATATAGGCACCACACAGGCTCAAAGTGATGTGTACACACACACGCAGAGTCAGAATGACAAAGCCCAGAAATAGTAGCACTTGCATTAAAGAGATAGCAGGAGAAAGTATTTCCGAAGGTGGTTTCTTTTTTTGTATGGGTGCCATGGGATGGTAGGCGCTATATTTGAATAAACTCTACTTAAGTAAACAATGTGCGGATGGAAGCATGAGCCAGTGCAGAATTAACTGGGATTAAACACATTTTTAGAAAAGTCATGCAATAGTTTTGTATTTCTATCTGCAGCGTTTATATTCTGCAGAGTAAAAAAAACAGAATGCTGCATGAGGTGTTTCTATTTCTCATGCAAACCATCAAGCCTAATTAATGTCCTTTATTTTATACATTTAGATATTTTGTTCAAAAGAACCCACATAGTCTGGCATGGATCTCGCTGAATGAACACAAATGCTGTGCTGCCTTGCTACAGCTGGATGGAAAAAGAGTGAAGAGTGAAAAGAGGCCAATTTTCTGCCTGTGGTGTGTGGAACAGAAAGTTCTGCCGTGCTTCCAGTTTTGTCATTTTCTAGTGACACCAGAGGTAAGAGCAACGTGTCAGATGGAAATGACACTGGCGCTGCACACACTGGGGGATACATCTGGTCTGTAATGGAGAAAGATTGAGCAGATGTGAAGGACGGGAGACTGGGAAATGAATGGCTTGTGAGCAGACACATTTCCTCAACCGGTGTTCATCATCAGTTCTCATTCGCTATTTTATTTCTTGGTCTGTCTGTTTTCCCCCCAGTCTTCATTTATATTTTCTCACCTGTCTTGTTACAACACAGACAAAGACAGAGCTCAGAGTTTGTGGTTGCGGAGGATATGCAAAAAGTTAGGTAGGTGCGGAATATCCCACTGTGTTTCTAGCATCTCAGAATGCAGGAGATGCCCTTCAGGTGTGCAACGACTCGCAAAAAGAACATTTCTTCTCATCAAGAGCATTTCAGGAAGGAATCGTGCCATTAACAATTGGACAGTAACCAAAGTGTGTGTGTGAATTTATGTGTCTGCTCATCTCTAGTGCACCAAAAATGAATATGGATATTTTTATTTAATGGGAATTTTCGAAGTGGTATTTGAGAGAAACCTTCCACAGATCATTACACATCATTCCTACAGTATGTAAAGAACCTATGTCCCAGTACTCAAAACCTTCAACAATTGCAAAATGTCAAACGACTAGTTGTTTACTTCCGGAGGCTTTCATGCACATTTTTAATTTAAAATAGATTGAGTGGAAACGACAGAAATAAAAGTATGATGAAAAGATTGGGCTCTGGACAAAGATATACCTGAAAATGAATATTTAAAAATAACATGAAACCCATGTCCGTCACCATGTTTGGTTTGACTGTTGCATGTGGAATCTCGTATACAGTAGCCTGCTATTTGCCTGTTAAATGCATCTGTCTAAGAACAGCTTTATTTTATTTTGTACTATATAGATCAGCAGTGGAATAGGATCCAAAATAAAATGCAAATATTCATGCATTTATCCATGTTTTTCTGCTACAAACTGCAATATTTTGTATGTACTGTAATTACGTTAAAATACTTATCTTGTCTTTTTTTCAAGTAACAATTGAAACAAAACACAAAAAAACCCACCATGGTCTGAATTATTGTGCTCTTTGTCAGACTTTAAGCTAGATGAGCTTTTTTCTGTTGCAAGTAAAACAAAGTCACAGTATGACACACACTGTAAGGCCCCTGTCAAGGGTGGAGAGCGCAACATACAGTACAGTGACCTCCCATCACCTACAACACTCCACAGGCCAAAAGCGCTCTGTAATTCTGGCACCAGTTAATTTGACTTGGACAAACACACTGTTAATTAAATGTACACACACGATTTCATTTCATTTCATTTCACGTTACTTACCTTTGGACGGAAAGAATCATTGTGGCCTGACCATTGAGGATTTAAAAAAACGTATTTCTCACAAAATGTTTTAAATGAGGCTTGAATACATACAGTATTGAATAGTGATTCCTCTGACTAATGATTTCTCTGAAAGCAGAAATAAAAATACATAGAAGCATGCTAACTTCAAAGGAAACGTTTCAATGCATATTTTAAGTTGTCCGTGCAATTGAAAGTGTATCAGAAGTTGTTTTTTTTATCTGCTGCACTTCTATAAATTATGGGATTATTCATTTTTTCTTTACTTGTAAGATCAAAGTTTGTTTTTTACAGCATTCCTCACTATTTTTACTTAAAATATAGTGAATGTGGTTATGACAGGATCCAGAATTGACTTGATGCACAAAGTCCCGAACATTGTGTATCAGGTAAAGTTTCTTTAGAGAAAGTAAAGTGCAACTATTGTACAGACTGTTAACAATCAGTACATTTCAAGCTGGAATAACTGCATCAAAAGACAATAGGTTAATGTAAACTACCTGGACACATGCACTGATGGTCTGGTGAAAAGTGTAATAAATAGCTAAGATATCTCAGTCAAAAGCACAAATGTTAACTTCCAGTCGGCAGGTCTGCAAGAAAAACAAACTGTGAAACGATAAACAAAAACACATTTCGACGCTCCCTAATGGAATCTTGGAGAGCAATTCTGAAGTGTCTGTGCATTTCAGGTCAGTGTGTTCACAATCTTGATCATGAAATAGAATGAATACACATACCGCAGACTGAACTATGAACAGAGAAGCAGTCGAAGCTGAAATGTCACCTCAGCTGAAGTCAGGCAAGCTTCGCATTATTGCTCAGGTGACCATTCAGTCAAGAGCAGGCCATGTTGTTCAGCATTGACTCTGCTTGAATTTTCCCTAGTCTCTGCAAATGCATATTTGATTGTGCCTGAGGAACGATAACGTGGTTAAATTCATGAGACAAACTGTTCCTGTCCTTTACAAAGATTCATCTTCTGTTCTGTTCTTCTTCCTCTGCACTCTCATTTGTTGTATTTTTTATTCAAACATAATGTAGCTCTTTTACACTTTCACCCCATGTTTGCACTTGACCTTATTGTTTGGTAATTACCTCTGTGAAAATGGAATGCAGTTTCTATGGAGACGATAACTCTGCCATGTAGTTAACAATATATATTTGCACAGCAATTTTGTGCTTCACTCACCCCACAACTCCAAGCCAGCAAATAAACAGATAAACAAATAAGAAGAAAATACTTCACTGCCAATTAGACCATGACATTACACGTTTTAAGGTGCTACTGAATTCATGTCTGAACAACAATAATGAAGCTTAAAATGAAGTTTTCAGCTGCTGGCCTGCCTCCTGATATTAATGCATGCCGACATTGAGGGGGTTCTTTGTCAGCAAGAAAACCTTTTTAAATGAAACATGTTTTGTTTTTGAGGCAGCTGTGTCTAGACAACACATCAGAAAAAAATCATATTCAGTACAAGAGCTCTTTCCATTTCCCTCTTCATCTCAACCTCCCTTAAAAATGTGTGTGTCAAGAGGAACCACGCAGGTAAGGACGTGTTACTGGAAACCAGAAGCCCTCTCAGGGCTTTTGTTTAGCTTTCTTTGGGGTTCTAATCTGACTCATTTTTTGGATATTTGTGTCGCGTAGATTGGCATCTGGCACTTAATTGTAGCTTCAATTCCACAAGAAGAAAGCCCCTGAAACTTAATAAATACATTGTTGGGACTTTATTTATCCTTTGATGTTTGTGTTGTAGAATTTGTTTGTCTTTGTAACACCATCTTTCCAAAGTACGCTCTATATGATATACAATTTTGATGAGATTCACAACCATTCACTTTTTTTCTTAAAATATCTGCAGTAGTTGAAACAATTTAAGATGAGCTTAAAATGAGATCTCTACTTAAACTTTATCCATTAACTTTTATGGTTAAATAATTGCTGTGTTTTATTGTTAAATGAGGATAATTCACTGTTCATCACAATGAAAATAGTTTTACAGTGCAAATCAGATTGATGGTCATTCAGGCTCCTCTTCACTCTCTGCAATATGAAATCTAATCGTAATAAGAACCCATTAACCTCTTCTTAAATTGGCCAATCTATGCTCCATCAACCCTGAAATTGTTATGACTGAAAGCAAAAACTCAATCATGGCAACGCATAATTAATTTCCACTGCATCTTAATTCTATTATGGACAGACAAGAATGTTTTTGGTTTTGTTTTTATTTAGGAAAATGAATTCAAGACTAGACTCAAGGTCAAAAAATCTCTCAAAAATATCATTGTTCATTGTGCAATTATAAAGCTCATTGAACACAAGACATTGAGCCCAAGGAAACTGTGAATGTGAATTCTTATACTGTGAACCACTGAACAAAGAGTTCCACTGATACCATTTTCTAGCACTGTAGCTAAATATTCATTTCATACATTTTGCCCTGCTTCACCATTTTCCATCATTTTAACATCTCACATGTTGAACTTCCCTCTCAAACACTGAATATTTGAAGAATACGGTCTTCTGTCTATAAGGAACTAAACAATGCACATACTGTACTGTCCAACATGTGTGTGTCTGGTTTGAGAACCAGTAAGGCAGAAAATGACAACAGAAGTAGACCATTTACCATGAATAGACAATTTTTAGATTGATTATAAACATAAAGTGGACGTCAAGTTAAAACTTACAGAAAATTAAGAATGAAGAATATTTCAGGTTTAAATGTGAACATACTGTATCTTGATTATTTTCATGTACAGTACTGCTAACTGGTTGTAATGACAATCCTTGCAACAACTTACTTGTAGTGTAGCTGTATAGATTTCTGGCTGACAAGGTTGCATCAAACACTCCACACAAAGATATACTGGAAATTCAAAGTAACATCTACAAGATTTTCTATCTACTGTATGTGGGAGAATCTCAAGCAGTGTCTCTAGAGCATGTTCAAATCACCTCTGTTAACTTCCTGCCCACTTACAGTATGTGTCTTTATTTTTCTCTTATATTCATGAGCCGTTTTTCACTCTGCTCTATACTAATGCACACACACCTACTACCACCCTGCATCTCGGCAGCGCTGCACATCAGTGACCCACTGTGTTGAAGTTATCGAGACACTGGTGGGGTCTCAAGCTGCCTCCTGTCGAGATGTACACTGTCAGCCAGGCTTAGAGCACTACAGAAAGGCTGGAAAGACTGATAGAAAAATAGGATTTTGATCCACAAGAGACTACTGATCTGCAGCATTGTTGTTTTTTGCGTGTTTAAAGTGCGTTTTTATATCCACGTGGGGACATAATGTGACATGATGCCTTCCCTAGCCCCTTACCCTAACCATTACAACTAAAGGCACACGTCTAACCTGCTTGTACATTCATGGGCATCCATACAGTACGCCATGATGAGCTTTGCTTGATATCTTCTGAGGTTCTCAGGTGAATCCCTGAAAGCATCAATGTGACTGCAAACAACAGTCTGAACTGAAACAAATTTATATTTAGAAATAGGACTAAATAATAGAAAAAATGGTAGCTACAGTAGTTGATCTGGTATAATAGATGGGTGAAATAACAATAGATGTAAGAAAAAACAACTGCTCTCTGCTGGGTCGTCCAATCCAACTCCACTAATGGTGAGAGCCCAAGGCAAACGGTTTTCTGTGTTTTATCTTTCCAAAAATGTGGATGTGTGGTGTGCATTGCAGATGACAGCCTCCATGCACTGATACTGTAGCTGTTGGCTTTGAGTAATGTAAAAAATACATACACATACAGGCAAAAAAATGTGTATCGTGCAGAGGTTTTCCTTAAGTTGAAGACATCTGTTACTGCTGATGTAAATGATGGTAATTATGTTAGTTTTGAAGGGACAGTAATCTGAAAGTGTTTCACGAGTCCATGATCTCTCTGCGTCTACCTCCTTTGCTCACACACACACACACACACGCGCGTGCGCACAGACTTGTGAAACTTTAAAGGATTTTTGTGTTGACACACACCTCCGTGTCCATTCCCAGAGGCCTCATTAACAGTGCTGGGTGATACAAGGGCTAACAGTAGCCTAAGATACTGAGAGACTATTCACTGTACAAACAAAAGCTTCAAAGTGAGCATTTCACAGACACATAGGGAAAAACCTACAGATTTATACATGAAATGTGGAGCAAAGTAGAGCCATGTGCATTGTCCATGCTCATTATTGTGTGTATCGTGTTGTTAAGTTAAGATAAGGCTGCACAGCTCTTAGTCCTGGCCAGCATCTGTCCGCGAGGCGTGTCTTTAATCCCTCTGTGGCTCTGGCATACATGTCCCACATTAAAGTGTGCTGCAGTTGTGTTTCTTTGAATATGTTGTGGATGATATCACATAATTACAGTTCAACACATCATCTCCATTATGCTGGTGAATGTACAGCTGCACAGCCTAAAGGGGTTTAAACCAATTTCCTCCGACACAGCCACTGTAACAGTCCTGATGCATTAATGTGGAGTAACAACATAGCGAGACAATCTGCAAGACCATTTTCACCACAGCATGAAAATTGTCTAATGAAAAGGAACTAAGATAATTATCACTCAGTCTTTTAATACACAATAGCGATTTGGCAGACTAAGATGACTAAGAATTGTGATAGAGAAAAATGGCTTTATATTCAGAGGCAAAGAAGGCAAAAGGGAGAATAAAAATCCAATAACTGCAACATGAGCATATCCACTGCACATCGTTATTTCCATGGTGAGCATTAGATATGTATCTGAATGCTGCTTGCTGCCTTTCTCAAGGCCAGTCAGCTTAAATAATGATGATTCTGCCGGGGGGACTGCTTGCTAAAGGAATGTATTTTCTAATTAGATAAAGCCACTCTCCCAATTTGCTGGCTGCTTAACCATAAAGCATGGCGGTGAGAGAAGCCTCAGAGCCATGTTGAAATGCTGCCAATCCCCATCCCCAGCACAGTCACCCGATGCTCAAAATCACATCACCAGGGAGACAATGGATGTTGTTTGTGCATTTCTCTCAGTGTACTGATATGAATTCTATGTGCATATTCCAGAAACAATTGATGATAAAAATAGTTTTCATGTGTAGCCAAGGCAACATTAGATTGGCATCGCTGAGCTATTACCTTACAGTACATGTGTTTTTGTTAATCACATATAAACACACAGACTGATGACAACAAATTATACTAAGTAAATCATCAAAATAATAACATGCTGACAGAAATACATTTAAATAACCGTCAGAACCTCTCTCCTGGTTCAGTTATCCATGAATATGTTTTTGTTTTTTCACACACTGTCTCATGCGTCATAAGAGTGACACTGTGGGTTAATCACAGGTCATGGATCTTTGAGATCTTTGACCCCAAATCATCTCTTTGAGTAATAAAGGAATCCCAGTAGAATACACATTCAAAGACAACAGACAATAAAAGCTAAAAAGAGTTTTTAACAGCTTGCCTGCAAGGTCAGTTGTGTATTGTATGTATTTACAAACAAAAATAAACACATCAAGATTACGTGTAAGTACTGTACAGGCATGCACATACAGTACTGTACGCAAAAGAACAATTTCCAGGCTCCAGTCTTTGTCTCTTTGCTGTTCAGATCGGATGGAGGTTATGAAATGAGAAACAATATCACACATGGACACACACTCTTAATTAGGAGTAAGATGGAGTTCACCTGCGGTGGATTTAATTCGGCAGCACAGAGGAGAGAACATCTAAGCTCTGGGTGGGTAATCCCAATAAAAGATGGTACAATACTTCAAGCCCTGCAGCCTCCTGCACATAATCTAGACACAGTCGTCCTCTTTTGTCTGGTGAGATTAAACGGTACTTAAGTGGATGGTGCCCTTCAGTTCCTTTGACTTTAAAGAGACATGATCAAAATTGCCATGTGTCACTCACAGGTGGTAAGAGTGTTAATCTTTTTGGAGGTTTTTTTAAAATTTTTCCTTTAAAATTTACCTCATGCACTTCGTACATTTAATGGTTTTGACGCTTTCACGCTCTTGTTTACCTAAAGGCTTGTTTCCATTTTTTTAGAATTATACAATTACAAGACATCATAATTTGGATGTCATAATCTGCAAGACCAGGCCAATGGAAGCCAAACTATTATTCAATGTGCCAGAGGTGATTTCTAGAAGAGAAAAGAGACGATTAGTAACAATCAACTATTCTAGATTAGCTATGATTACTGTAGCTATGACAAATACTAGAGGATTAGCTCAGGTAGAGGTTGAATTACAGTTTTTATGGGTCGCTTTGACCTGTTTTACTTAACTAGGTTCCATTTATTTTCATCATCACTATTACAACAGTGCATCAGACACATGTAACAAATGTGTAAACCTGTTTTCATTGGATTGACACATTTTCTCCTCCCTTTTTCAAAACAGTTAACACTGATGTCATTCAGACAGTCTTAACTTCATTGTTTTAGCTTTGTGACCTAAGGATTAGGTAGGGTTAGGTGTTCCTAACTATTAGAAACCAGTAAGACCAGTATAAACTCACCATAGCACCTGTTTGACACTCCTCCACAAAAATCTTCAATTTGCTATCCTCTCCTCTCCTGTCCATATCCTGTCAAGCACCACCGGTTCCGAACTGACGGGGGGAGTGTTGTAACAAATCTGGGGAGTTTGGAGGAAGGATAACATTCTGAACAGTAGATGCTAACAGTTGTTTTCTCAGTGCCACATTCAGGAGACAGGTAATCGTGGTCAGTCACAATTGGTGACAGTCCCAATCAAAAAGGCCACAGGCTGCTAAGCATGATGGGAACAAACAACAAATTTCTTAAGTGAGTCTTTAAAAAAATGTCTGTTTCTGAGTTCACATTCAAAAGATCAGTTCCTGGGTCGGTATTTCCAGTAATAAATCAGTTTCACCCCAGAACAGGAAAGAGACCCCAGAACATAACTCAGACTTGAACATTTTTGGAAACAAAACTCACAGAACACTGCTTAAAGAGTTTGAAAGACACATGAACCTACTGTAGGTAAAAACAAGAAGAACTGAAAGTAAGGATCTAACAAGGAAGTCAGAAAAACTCTGTGTGGAGTTTGCGTGTTCTCCCCGTGTTTGCGTGGGTTCTCTCTGGGTTCTTTGGCTTCCTCCCCACCTCTCGCCCATAGCCATCTGGGATAGGCTTCAGCCCCCCCTCCCCACAACCCCTCATAAAGGATTTAGCAGTAGAAGATGGATGGAATCCTAGTACAAGTTCCCTATTGCTCGAGACTGGTCAGGGTGCATGGCACCTTGTGCCTTGTGCACCTTGGTTGTGTTTTGTGCCATTTGGACGTCACAGTCTGTGTACAGTTGTGTGCCCCAACCCCAATACCAAGTGGTATTGTGGTTGGGTTGCCTGGTCTCCTTGTGGTGTGTTTTGAAGAGTTCATACAGTACATATGTTACAATTACTATTACTATTTCTATTACTATTTCAAATGACAGAGAACATCAGGGTTACGAGTGTAACCCCGGTTTCTCTGAGCGAAGAGGCGCTCTCTTGTCACCAGTTTCAGACTCTAAATGATTAATGATTTCTTCTAATAAAGTGTTTTTATGTAGTCAAAGCAATTTTAAAATAGTGTGGTGGTGCATTTTTTATTTTCAGGGGCATGCGTTAAGCTTTGTTGTTGGTACAGTGACAATAAACATTTCAGTTTATTCTAAACACACCACCCTTAAATAGATTTGGGACCCTGTCTAGAATTCCACAAGGTGAGCTGACTCTAAAGGTGAGAAACTCTGCTTTGCTTGGTTTCAGCCAAAGTGTGTGTCTTGTGTATTGTTAGTTTCGTAGTGAGCACTCTGATGTTTGGGCCAAACTAGCAGATGACCATGTTGACGAGTCTGGAGCTGTCGCAGTTCCCGTTCACCTCTGTGACTGTTGGCATGGCAAACCACGCTTCTCAAGCTGCCTCTTCTCCTCTGGCTCAAATTAACAGTTAAAGTCACACATAATTATATGTATGTTACAGTAATGTTCCCATTTTGATGTATAGTAAATACAGTAGTGGCAGTAATAAAAAATATTTTATAAAGCATCATCAGGGATTCTAATGAGTTGGATCACAGCCAAAGATATTTTTCAACATTTGACACTGTTTAAGCAAAGGAGCTTTTAATGAGTGTCATAATTATGCACCCCAAACATAGTTGAAATGGATTTTCAAAACATGGAAGGGTGGGAGAGCAACTTCTTCTTTAGCTGAAAACAAAATTCCAGAACATGATGGTGTGAAAATGTATTTTCTTTGGAAACATTCTTTTCCCATTCTGGCTGTGATGTAAAACGCAGGACTAATAAATTTTATTCATTAATATAAGATTATGACACATTCAGAGACAATAACAAAATCAAACTTGAATCCCTCATTAATTTATAGTATATATGAATACATTTTACTTATGCATAAACCATGAATTATCTAATTAAGGAAATTGCATTAGAAATTAAAACCATAAAAGAAAACCAACACCTGTGTGTGTGAATGCGTGTGAATCAGACTCATCTGGGTGATAGATGCATAGTAGCAGAATCATTAACAACAGGGAGACAAACGCTTGTTCCTCTTCAGTTCACCGATCAGGGGTAACGGCTCCAGCCATTTATGTATGTGAGGAATACATGTCATGTTGTTTTAAACAGCTTAACAGAGATCAGATACAGCGTCGCTGGCTTAACCAAAACTGTTCATTTCACTGTTTCTTTATGCAGCTTGAATTATCTGCTCTGTCTTGTGAACATGCTGTAAGCTTCGTAGCTTTGTGGGACTGTCACTTTACGTTAATTAGTTTTGCAGAAGCCTGCATACAAGAAGGTCGAGCTCAGCCTTGAAGCCACAGAAAAACATCAACTACCTGATTTCTTGAACACCGCAGTCTTTTGACAAAAACCCAAGACCAAGAACTTCATGCAGTCAGTGAGGAGGTCTTTCAGGAAAACAGCTTTATTTAGTGTCACTATGATCACTAGATACACAGTTACTGTGTAGCTGTTGTTATAACTAGTCTTCTGTTTTATAAAATAAATCATGTAAAACCATCTTTAATCATTCACTCAGCTTCACAGAGCATTATCTTTGTTGTTTTGTTTTTGTTTTACTGCCTCGTAGCATCTCTTCCAGTGTCAGTGGGCATCTGTTTTCACTGAGAAACTTCAGCTACACCAAATGTGTCACACTGCCCAGAACCAGAAAGCAACCAGCTGGTAAAAATAGTGGAGCATTTATCAGCTGTAGAGCTTGGTAACTCCCTCAGGACAATGAAAGCGAAAAACACATCTAAAAAAAGTACTATTCTGACATTCAAGAGTGTTGATGTATGAATACAATGTGAGATAATGTTCCCATGAACCTAAATGATGATGATGATGATTTGAATGACAACAAGCCTCTCCCTCTGTGCAGAATAAATGACGTTTTAACGTTTTACAGTACTTCAGAGAAATGAAGTCAAGCATAATAATAGTTTATTCTTCTTAAACATTTGAAATAATGAGTTATGACCTAAACCAAACTTTGAAAAACGTCTCACTGCAAATACCCCAAATTTTCTGACTTACTGTGTTTTCATTTCATTCGACTTAAAATGGGGGTGGGGATATGTATTAGGGACCTTTAAAGCTAAACAAAACAAAAAAAGCACAAATCTTTTCTGGCAATTCAAATGTTTTAATCATTTCATTGTCAGAAAAGGTTCAGTGAGATATTTCACACACAGAAACCTGGATGAAAACTAAGTTGTAATTTTTTAAGATTGGTAAAACCAATCCCTCCTCTACTGACTGTGCCTCTTCTTCAAATGTTTTTATGCATTTTTGCCAAAGGGAAGATAGCTCCGCTTAATAAAGTTAAAATACAAGATTTACACTTGCACCTTTCCTTGATTTATATTCAGTAAGTATTCTGAAGTAATTTATGTGTAAGTGATGTGAGTGTTACCCCTGTTCAATTTATTACATTTGTATAGTGTTAAATGAAAAACAAACTGTGGATAACTTAAAGGCTTTAACTTTATATTCTGCGGAGTGATACATTGATCTATTTGCTAATGTATTCAACTTCAGTAGGGGGTACCGAGCCAGGTGATATCTCAGTCTCTTTCAAGCGCTTAAAACTTCAAATTATATTTCTCACCTTTTCTTGTGAAGAGGTGTTGTTAACTTTCAAGAGTTACTGTCGTGTCAGTTATACCTGGAGTGAGGATGTGTGTGCAGCACTTATGGAAATAAGAGGTATTAAAAAAACCTCTGAAAGATAATGAAGGATGTCAATGTCGCTTATGTCTTTACTGTGTTCATTCAACAAAATGAAGTTTAAAGCCGTGCCATTGGGTCTGTGTAGTTGCAAAACATGCTGACGTGTAGCAGGAATAATGATGATGATGATTTGTTGTGTAATGTAATTGTAATTTATTATATAAAAGCTAAATCTTCTGTTATTTATGCACCAAATTTTGCTTAAAAAGTGGCAGAATATGAAATATACAGGGTATAAATATCAAAATTCATTTTCTGAGGACTGCAGTAAAAGTAATGGTCATGGCACTGTAGTTAAAGCAGCAAAGTTGCTGCAAAAGTGTAATAAGAAGCAAGAACTGCTTTAACTGTCACTACAGGGCACAGTGTATGTGCAGGTTGGGTGTAATCCCAAATCCTGGTGGAAATAATATTGGGTTTGAAAATGTGAAACCACTTAGTAAGTGGATTAGAGGGTTAGAGGGTCAGTTCTCAAGTTAGTAGGAAAAAACTTTAATTAAACATTTCACCACCTGTTAAGAAGGAGCAAGATAATGTACTTAAAAAGTGAGGCACATCTGATTTCAGACTGGTACAGTAAGTGTAACATAAGATTTAATATACTGGGCATAGTCTGAATTTGCCACAGTCACACTTGGCAACTCAGTGTTTTGCAAGCCAAATATTTTATTTTCGGAATCTCTTGGTATTGGTATTTTTGTCAAATTGACCCATTTCAAATGTTTACAAGAACAAAACTGTTACAACTATACATTATATTTACATGAAATTCCATGGCCTTAACTTATTTGCTGTGATAAACATGTACAAACAAAAAAAAATAATTGAGCACACTTGCTACCATACACCACACAGTTACAGTACATCTCTCATATGGTCTCCATATGCACAGCCGAATGTGAACATGCGCATACTAAGCACATCTAAGCACAGAGATGCGGTTTAATCTCATATTCTCACACTCTTGACGCAATGTCATCTATCCAGTGTGTGTTATTCCATAACATTCTACACATCAGCTTTATACCCTTGCGCCTGGTCATCAATCGGAGAAAACAGTAGACAATATTCTACTCCCAGTTTAACCAACAGATTTAGCTGTCAGGGGGCTTCAGAGCTCATATTTGAAGTAATTCAACAATATAGCAATGCAGAAAAAGAAATGTCTCAGAATAAGAAAATGGCCTAATTACCTATAACTTTTTCACATCGTACAACCTGGGACAGAAGCTTCGCAAAGAAAGCTGACAATGGGTGGATCAATCCAAAAATGAATAAAAATTCCATTGTAAATTGTGTTGTAATAGGGACTAGTTGCAATAATTAACACATATATGTTCAATTCAATTCATTTTATTTATATAGTGCAAATCACAACAAGGTTATCTCATGGCACAAGGTAAAATTTAAGACCTTACACAACTACAGTAAACCCAACAAATGCCACATACAGCAAGCCTTTAATTACAATTTGACAGCAACAGTGGAGAGGAAAAACTTCCTCTCTAACGAGGAAGAAACCTCCAGCAGAACCAGGCTGGATGTGGGCGGCCATCTGCCTCGACCGGTTGGGGTGAGAGAAGAAAGAAGCACTACTGGAGAGAAAAAGACAAGGTGAGTTAAACATGGAACAATGATGGGAGGTTATTGAACAGAAGAGGTAAAAGGAAACAGAGGAGCTCAGTGTATAAATTAAGTCCCCCAGCAGTCTATGTCCATTGCAGCTTAACTAAGAGATGGTTCCTGTGACTAACAATCATTGCAAGTGACCTCAACCACCTCTAACTATGAGATTTATCAGAAAGGAAGGTTTTAAGCCTGATCTTAAAGGTGGAGAGTGTGTCAGCTTATGGAACCTGAACAGGGAGCTGGTTCCACAGAAGAGGAGCTTGGTAGCTAAAAGCTCTGCATCTCGTTCTACATTTAAAGACTCAAGGAACCACAAGTAGCCCAGTGCTCTGTCATGCTGGGAGCATAAGGAACTATAAGGTCTAAGATAAGAAGGTGCTTTATCATTAAGTGCTTTGTAGGTGAGTAGCAGAATTTTCTCTATTGTTTGCAATTGAGATAAAAGTCATATATGTTATTGATTTATGAAGTACAATTTAGATTTTTCAATTGCTTTCAACATCCCAAACATGTCCCAGGAGGGTCCTAAACAGGAAAACCATACAAGGGATAATTCAAACAGCATGTGATTAAATGTACATTTTTCGTGTTGTGTCACCTATTTTAGAATATACACAAGAAACACTTCCAGCTTATGGATTCTGCATATGTATTTTATTTAGATGCAACTGTGTCAAAGGTTTCATTCAGGTTGTATGAATCTCAAGAAGTTGACTTTTTTTCAGCTTGCAGCTTGCAAGAGACTTGTCTCAAGATATTTTAGGGTTGCTCTAGGTTTTGCATTTCCATATTCATGATAAAGTAGTTGACACAGATTGTTTATATCAGTTTGCTTATTCCTAAAGAGGTGCACATGTAAATAAAATAAAACTCTGAGGAGTATTTATAAGAGCAACACTTGGACTAACACAGGTGTTTTTTTTGCTTTGAGCCTCTTCCTTGTGTGCAGCTGGGGTTAAAAATACACACAAAACATCAACTCCAATTTTATTCATTTATCTGTTCAGGATAAACAGACAATTTAGCATCTTAATGTTTAATTCATCACCTAAACTGATGATGTGATGGGTCACGTATGTACTTATCACATATTTATCAGGATTCTACACGTGATGCAAATAAATTGAACAAGTTGAGAAGACTGCATTTTTCTTCCAAATATTGAGTGGTTGAAGAGATGTGCATTGTGAAGTGAAGCTCCATTTGATGGGTTTTTATTACACAGACCAGTCTGATAGTGAGGAGGAAAACACTGCTTAGCATCTGTACTTGCAGGGTTGGGGTCATTTATTTATCTGTGATTCTGCAGAATCTTCAGAAACAAAAAGGTATTAAAGGTTCCACAATGCAATAAGTCAATAAGAGCAAGAACAGAACAATGTACTGTAGGATCTCAGCATAAATTACAGGGAAAAGCCTGTGTGTGTCTTAGTGCATATCCTTGTGCAGGGATAAATAATATCTCATCCAACACTTTGCTTGGTGTGGGTGTAAAAATTGACTTGTCTCTGTGGTAAGTGGCATGTACAGTATTAACTTTTCTTGTACACAAGAAACCAGTTATGAATGATGACTGCCGCCGATATGTGAAGAGAGGCTAGGCCTGAAATGCTGGCATAGTCTGCAGTATGTCCCCTTGAGATGCTGTCAGGCCAATGTCCACCCTTTTAGTTTGTACAGTATGAGCTGATTGTAAATCGCATTCTTAAAGATGTAGTAGTTCACTCAGCAGCAGCTCAGGTCACTCTACACTGAATATTAATAGGCTGTACTTTAAGATGGGTGTAATGCATTAGCATTTGTGGAATATATATTTGCTTTATACCAAAGTAAGATCTATATTACATATAAGTGTGTGTGTCAATTATGGAGAGAGGATCAGCTTAGCATAAAGCCTGGGTAAACAGCAAATCAGGCACAAATATGCCCACCAGCACACTTCCCAAATCAAAACATTTGCATCCGTGTACAAAAAAAAAACATAAAAACAAAAAGGACTGGTTTGATGGAAAGCATAGTGCTGTAGTGTTTTCCTGGGGGCTTCGCTATGAACTAAAGACCCCAAATAATCAATATGTAGTAACTGTCTGTTCAGACTGGAGACTGCTCACAATGAATGTGAAATGTAATAAGATGCTAATCATAAATCAGACTTTTTCTCTATCTGAGGCAGAGCTACAGTTTGGGGCTGATCACCCTTGACATCTCTGAGGTAAATAAACCAGCATAAACCTCAATGATTTCATTACTTTGTGTAAGATCACTGTTTAAGAAACTGAAAGCTGAAAGTTTGGTTAATAGAAAATTGTAAACATGTGATTCATTCCAAAATTTTAATAAATGAGATCAAACTAAATGAGTTAAAATCTTTCATAACTGAGTCCTTCATAGAAGAAAACATTAATTCCTTTCTATTTAGGACAAGCACTTAACCACATACGCTTGGAAGCAGTAAAAAGCGAAATGAAACAAACAAACAAAAAAAAAAACAATTGCATGTTGAGTGATGCCAACATAGTTAAGGGCAACAGCATGGCATTGTGAAAAACTAATTTCTAATAGGAGTGTTTGTCCTTAGATCCAATTCAGAGTCGCTATAAAAATTGCAGGGAATGCCAACGCAGCATTTGATACAACATTTTAATCAACGCGGCCTGAAAAGGCTTCGTCTGAACAGAATAAAACCTATATCTTACTCAGCTAAACCCCCTTTAGCATCACTGCATATCTTTGTCTGCTCACTTCATTCTTTGACACAAGATGTCTGGAAGGAACACTTAATTACTTTTTCTTATTAGTGGCACAGTTTTATTCAGCAACATTTTGTATAGGCTAGCCCTTTGCTCCTAAAGCTGTCTCTGTTGCTTTCACTTCTAGTCTCTTCTTTTTCTTTCTGTTTCCCTCTCACCAACACAGAGGTCTTGTCTTGAGCACAGGGATGAGAATCATGTGAAATGTGTCATTGTGTCTCCGTTTTCTGTGTGTCTCCTTCTTCCGTCTTAGCCCCAGATGCTTAAAGTCACATCTTTCTCCTGGTGTTTTAATTGTTAAGTCTCTTGGTTCTCATTCTTGTCCACATACATCACTGCGCTGCAGTTAATTTCATAGCCAACTCTTCTCAGTGACAGCTCTGCAGCTCTCATCTAACAACACATCGGTCACCTCAAATTTGCGTCTCAAACTTCGAGTCAGTCACAATGGATTGAAAAGGGGATGTTGGAGCCAGTGAACCACAATATACCCGATTTTTCAACTTTTTCACTTCTACTTTACTTTTGCTCTCTTACACCTGAAAACCTTCTGTCTTCTTCACAGGTCGCCATGGTACACCTGTCTACACACAGTGGTAAGTGGCCGGGACCTGCTCTTCCTATCATGCTGGTCTACAGCATTGACCTTCAGGCTGACAGGAAGGATGATAGGAAAGAGGCAGTTTGGGGTTGACCCCTGACCAGAACTCGGCTAAGTAACGGCGGGGCACTCACTGCCACCAGAGCCAATTAAGGTCCAGGCATACGGCTGCACAACGCACACCAGAATCTTCAGACGGGTGAGCCGCTGCCCCTAATCTCTTTAATACCTCAGCTGCACTCACAAGGTGACCCGGTGCAACCACAAGATGAAAATGCACTTACAGTACACTTACGGAGGCACACTAAACACTGTGAAGGCACTCGTGTTCAGATGAGATTGTGGAAGTGGTGGTGAATCCATTTATTATAAATCCAGTATGCAGTAGTTGAATGGTTGACATGATATTAGTGAAACTCAACTTTCACTGTCTTGAAATGACAGGAATTACATTTTTGAGTTTAAAATGATCTTAAGTTGGGAGCGAGAGAGACAGAGAGAGAGTGAGATGGTAAACCTTTTCACAGCGATTAATGTTTCGTCACAGGTCTTTGACTGTCAAACACAATGCAACAAATCCATTAAAAATATTTCTCATTTCCCTTTGAATCATTCTGTTTTTTGTTGCATCTGCCTGAAAGATAACTTCAGCAGATCTGTCAGTATGAGGGAGGTTTCCCTACTCCAGTGGTCTGCTATAGATGAAAATGGATTACTATTATCAAGCTAAACCTCAAATGTGGCAACTATGAAAACACACTACATTTTGATTCGAGCTAAGTGACTCACTTGGAGGATATGTGAGGCCCATTTCTATTTCTCATTTTCACACACTGTTGTTGGAGATACAAGCCATCCAGTGGAGCAATATGCGCTTTGTAAACATATCGCTTTTTGACAACAGATAGGAGGTTGAAGGCTTTTTGCACTCAGAAGAATAAACTCAAACCAATAAATAAATCACTCCCAGGCCATCAGATAGACTCAAAAGCGTTTTATATTTCTGATGTCACAAAGGAAAACACTGAGTGTCTCCCTTCTTGCCAAGCTACATGTTGTTACTTTTTATGACTATGCTTTCCTCAGGTGGTTCTTATAAACTAATAAGGTAGAAATATATTTCATGACCAACTGTAGCATACAGTTAAATCTCATTTTATTATACAATATTTTGTAGCAGTTACACACCTACACATACTTGTTTTTTAACTATACACCCCCAACATTGTTCATTGTATTGTAATGGATTTCCACATTAACTCTGGCCCTAAAGTATAATTTAGCATTTTTCTAATTTGCTGTGTTTTACAATGGTAATTATAAATCAATATTAAATATTCAAGCTGAATCTCTTGATGGTTTATTATTCTCCTCTTCTGTGATTCATTCCAAGAATATATTTGTTTACAAACTCTCAGGATGCTAAATGCAAAAATAAAAGCAACATTAGAGAGACATTTGCTTATGAATTAGTACCTTCTCCCAACACTGACTCGAAATTAATGTTAATTACCTAATGGATTTGTGAAAAAACAAGGGGGGACATTAAGGTCAATTCTAATTTTTCAAGAGTAAAACGTAATTATAAAAGTAATGGCAGTCATGAGAAGGCATTTGCATTTTTCAGAGAATTCAACAGAAAGTACAGAAAGACTGTACTTTCTTTAGTAAAAGACAGAAAGATAGCTACTATTAGCCAGGCGTGCAAGTGATTGTGTTATGCTTGAATGTTTTGGTTTAACACATTTCCTGTGTGGTGTTCAGCTCTGCTGCCCAGAAACCACCCCCAACAACTGCTCATCCAAAAGAGACTGAATTCGTCAGGCCATTAGAGGCTCCTGACAATGCATTAATAGAAGCTGATAAACCCCTCCTAGTTAGTGTTTTTCCACGGCTGATAAAATCTTGCCACTTGCTCATGGTAATTAATTACTGATATCTGGCAGATTGTAAATGATGTCTATGCCAAGGAGTTAAGTGTCTCCAGTTTCTGTCATCTCATCTGCCCATTGGCACTTCACTGAATTTCGTTTAAAATATAAAACACCGCAAAGAAAAGCAAGTGGAGTGAAGTGTGGAGTCTTGACTAAAGAGGCACTTCAAGACAAAAAGGTTTCGAAAATATGTCTTTCATACCAGTCTCACAGAAACTCTTACTGTGGTGTTTTAGCTTCTTTTTCATTATAGGATATGGTATTATGTTTATTTATTTTATACCACATTATTACATGCTATTATCTTACTGAATGAGTCCAGATAAATGCTGCAATTTAATGATTCATTTTGCCAGCCAAATAGTTTTCTTGTATGTGCAATCCTGAAAATCATCACAGCTGGAAGCACATTATTATAAATGCTGTGAATGACAATAAAAAATGGAAATTAATTAAATAACTGCACTGTAATGACATTACTTTGCTTAAAGGAATGTTTAACAATTTGTGGAGCATTTTGCTTTCATGCTCAGAGAAACACAATCAAATCCTAGTTAAATGTCAAGATACAGTCAACAGTGGCTTAACTGTCTTTACCTTCAACCTAATCGGAGAAATATGTTATATTTTAAAAAAAACTTAATAAACATTGTACTGTCACTTTAAAATTATTGTATTTTGATGCAAACTATTGTATGAAATAAAAACAACTTTAAAAATCACAGCATTTAAAAACAAACCATTCTATGTGCACATAAACTATGGAAATAATCCAGAGGCTTAGTTATTTCTATTCAACAATTACTTTATTCATTTTTGGAGATAGAGACTTCATGTCTTGTCCGTGTTTTCTTTTACAGGTTTTTAACACTGTAAACAAACCGCAACAGCAGTAAAAGGATTCGTCCTCATTCAACAGGTTGAATCCGTCCCTGAAACGTTTACTCTCTAGTCTCTGCACCACCTTTTTCTTTCTTTCTTTGAACTCACAACTGTTTCTAGTGATGTGCGTGTCATCAACAACGTGACGAACATGGCTCTACGATATCGTAGATCGTACAGACCCCAAAACTATCGTATAAATGCAATAATTACAGTATGTCTGGCAACATTGTTGATGTATAAAGCACACTCAAATATCATTGTGTATTTAAAGCTATACATTTTTCAGGCTCACAGCAAGTAGAAACATTTCACACAATGTGGAACTATTGCTTTAATAGGCTCTTCAGGTTTGCCGCATCCTCTTCACTGTTTCCTAAATTTAATTTCTGTGACTAATTCTTTTAGCACAGCCAGATGGATCCTGCAACTTACACTAACAAAGCATGTACCCTGTAACAAATGTTCAGTTTAGATATGCCAAGAGAGTCATTTCGTACAAATTGTGAGCCAAAATTAATTTTTACTTGATTTTCACAAAGAATTTGCAACCCAGTATTCTTGTTTTTCTAAAAAAAAATACAAAACAAAAGACGGTGACAATCATACACTTTTACAGAATATCTGTTTCCTGATTTGGAACATTAAAAAGATAAACTCAATAGAAGGCACACCATGTCAGGATATCTGGGGGAAGGTAATATTAATAATAGTATAGTGACAGTTTTGAATGATAATAAAGGGGGGGGGGGGGGGTTCCATGGTGGTTCTTTACAGATTATTGTTTGCAAGGGGCCTAGACGTTCACATGCTGACATCTTGGACCAATTTGTAGTGAAATTCTGAATGTGAGCATGTGAGTCTGGGGCTTTAGGGCTAAAACTTATATAGGACTTCAGAGCAGAGCTAAAGTCAGTACTGTGCAGTAGACGTTTCTCAAACCTGAGTCAGTGTGACTCCACTCAAGAAACTGTGGATTTGTTGGTGGCTACTTGCTCTTTGTGATGTGACTGTATTATATTGTATTCTTGCTACTAGACAGGGAACCTCAGAAGGAGTGTGCTCCATTTTCTTTTTGGCCAGATATACGAGTTCAATTAGAAGGGAGAGACACAGGTTTCAGTGTCCTTACGCTTGTAAACCACAGAGCATGATGTGTCTTATTTAAAGGAATGAGACAGAAGAGCAGACAGAGGCTCACACTGAGCAAAGAAAGGCTCAAATTTAAGGATTCATGTCTCATGTTTGAAGAAAAGTTAAAAAGTAAAAAACTTTGCAGCATTGGTGGATGATATTGGTGTTAGTCACTCTCTCACTCACAAAAATCTGAGTGATGTTTGCCTATTTGCAAAATGAAACACTTGCGAGCTTTAAACTAGAGCAATATAACTATTTTCACTTCAGCTGTTTGTGTTCTCATTTATGCAGGCAGAGAAGAGCTCAAGGGCAAACTGGCGTATGTGTGTGCATCTGTACAGAGATGTGGCTGGATTATTGAGAATAGCGCATGAAAAAGCCCTTTACACTACATCACATTTATGAAAGTGTCTACAGCAGACTCAGTAGGCTGAAAGGCTGATGAGTTGTAAAAATAACTGAATAAGAGGCAGGGTAACTTGCGTCCATATGACAATAGCTGCTGTATTCTAACAGGGGTAATGCATATGGTACTGTACATCACATTTATATACTATAATCAGTTCCACTAATTTAATAAAACAGAGCTTTAAATACAGAAACACAAGTTGTAAGTAAAATTAATATATAAATAATAATTTATTCATAGTTCTCAGAACTACACATATTACAGTACATGCTTCTGGTACTGTAAATAGTAATTTACGAATAGTGCAAGTTGTAAAAAATGTAAAATAGTAACAAACAGAGGTGGCTGCTAAAGGCTGAGAGACAAACTACACTTCGTACACTAGAGAATATTATTATTAGTAGTATCATATATATACTAACTGACCAGGAAAAATCATTCGGCTGCAACAATACATAAAAGGAACGTAAACAGAAAAATACAGAGAAATATTATCTAACTAAAAATCTCTGCAGGCCAGGACAACACACAAAGGTAAGCCCTGCCAATGCAGGAAAACTAGAAAGATCAAACACACAACAAAATGAAACTGACTCTTACAAAACTAAACAGTAACAAACCAAAAGAATACTTATTATGACAATTCCTAAATAAACCTGAAACAAACATTCAAACCTTAATATATTTAACAGATGAGGCCAAGAACAACATAACAAACCGACAAAAGTGTAGATTGGAAAAAGCCTTAAATACCAGAGATGAAGAGAAGGTGTAACAACACACCAGTGAAAAAGACAGAACTAAATAGAAACAAAGGCGCCTCCAGCACACCAGAGGACTGGGCCATAACAAAAAGTGAGTCAACGCTGCAGCTCATAACATTACACTGTTGGCAGGGGCAGGGTAATAACAGCAGAGCAGACCCACCATGTCAGGGCTCGGGCAGGCGGCGGACCCACATGCACAGCACGGAGGCAGGATTATGATCAAACAGAGGTTTATTCCCAAGGCAAGGTCAGACGGTCCAGGTCATACACAAAATGATCACGGCAAAAGTACAGGCAGGGATAAGGCAAACTCACGGTCAGGTAGTTAGTCCAGGTTCTTTTACAGACAGGATACGCGGAGCAAGGCAAAACAGGAACAGGCACGAGGGACACGGAACACGAAACACGAAAACTCGGGAAACACGGGAAACTAGGAACGCTCAGGAAACACGGAACACTAAGGAAACTCGGACTCTTCAAGAAACACGCAACACTGATGAAACACGACAATCTGGCGACTGGGGTAGGTAAGAGGTGGAGGTTAAATACAGGTGCTGATTACTGATGGGTAACAGGTGTGGATACTGGGAACCGGAGAGTGACAGGAAGTTAACAAAATAAGACAGGACATGGCGTGACGACAGGAAACAACTAGAAACAAAAACACAGATCATGACACACAAAGGCTGGAAACTAAACAGTACTGGAAAGGTATATGCGAAAGAGAGGCGTCACACAACAGTGATGCAGTGGCTGGTGGATCTGAGGGAAGACCACAGCAACCTCCCTGAACAGAATCCAGTGACTATCACAGTGGCAGACATCCAACAAAGAGTCTCAGGTATGAAAAACTGGATAGCACCTGGCCCTGACATGATCCACGCCTACTGGCTAAAGAAGCTCACTGCAATCCATGAGCACCTGGCAGCACAAATGAACCAGCTGCTAAGGGATGGGACCCACCCTGAATGGCTAACCGAAGGGCGAACAATCCTGATAATGAAGGATCCCTCAAAGGGTACAGTCCCATCCAACTACCGGCCAATAACCTGTCTCTCCACAACATGGAAGCTCATGTCAGGCATCATCGCAGCTAAGATAAGTGGGCACATGGGTCAATACATGAGCTAAGCACAGAAGGGCATTGGTAAGGATACCAGAGGAGCCAAACACCAACTCCTGGTAGACAGAACAGTCGCCCAAGACTGCAGAATGCGACACACCAACCTGTGCACAGCCTGGATCGACTACAAGAAAGCCTATGACTCAATGCCACACACATGGATCACTGAATGCTTGGAGCTGTACAACATCAATAGGACTCTAAGGGCCTTCATTGCAAACTCGATGAGGTTGTGGAGAACCACCCTTGAAGCCAATGGGAAGCCACTTGCCCAAGTATCCATCAAATGTGGCATATACCAAGGAGATGCACTGTCCCCACTGCTGTTCTGCATAGGTCTGAACCCCCTCAGCCAAATAATAAACAGGACTGGCTATGGATACCGACTCCGGAACGGGGCCACCTTAAGTCACCTCCTCTACATGGATGACATCAAGCTGTACGCCAAGAGTGAGCGAGACATCGACTCACTGATCCACACCAGCAGGATCTACAACTCGGACATTGGGATGTCATTCGGACTCGAGAAATGTGGGAGGATGGTGACAAAGAGAGGCAAGGTAATCCACACAGAAGGGGTCTCACTCCCAGAAGGACATTGACATTGAGGACAGTTACAAGTACCTTGGAATACCACAGGCAAATGTCAACCTTGAACAGGCAACAAGAATGCAGCAACAGCCAAATACCTCCAACGAGTAAGGCAAGTCCTAAGAAGCCAGCTCAACGGCAAGAACACATCCCAGGCAATAAACAGCTACGCCCTGCCAGTGATCAGATACCCTGCAGGAATAATAAGGTGGCCAAAGAAAGAGATACAGACCACAGATGTTAAAACACGAAAGCTCCTCACCATGCATGGAGGGTTCCACCCCAAATCCAGCACCCTGAGACTGTACGCTAGCCGCAAGGAAGGAGGCCGAGGACTAGTGAGCGTGAGAGCCACTATCCGGGATGAAACATCCAAGATCCATAAGTACATCAAGGATAAAGCTCCGACAGATGACGTGCTGAGTGAATGTCTCAGGCAGTGGAGAACAGAGGATGAGATGCTGGAAGTGGGAGCATCACGGGAGGACAAGCCCTTGCACGGGATGTACCACCGGAACATAACTGAAGTGGCTGAGCTCAACAAATCCTACCAATGGCTTGAAAGGGCTGGGCTGAAGGACAGCACAGAGGCACTCATCCTGGCTGCACAGGAGCAGGCCCTGAGCACCAGAGCCATAGAAGCCCAGATCTACCACACCAGACAAGACCTAACGTGTAGACTGTGCAAAGAGGCCCCTGAGACGGTCCAGCACATAACTGCAAGGTGTAAGATGTTGGCAGGGAAAGCATACATGGAACGCCATAACCAAGTGGCTGGCATAGTATACAGGAACATCTGCGCAGAGTATGGACTGGAAACCCCAAGGTCAAAGTGGGAAACACCTCTCAAGGTGGTAGAGAACGAGCGAGCCAAGATCCTGTGGGACTTCCAGATACAGACAGACAGAATGGTAATGGCGAACCAACCAGACATTGTGGTGGTGGACAAAGAACAGAGGAAAGCCGAAGTGGTGGATGTGGCAATACCAAGCGATGGCAACATCAGGAAAAAGGAACATGAGAAACTAGAGAAATACCAAGGGCTCAGAGAAGAACTGGAGAAGGCTTGGAAGGTGAAGGCAACAGTGGTGCCTGTGGTGATCGGAGCACTAGGGGCAGTGACCCCCAAATTGGAGGAGTGGCTACAACAGATCCCTGGAATAACATCAGTCCTAGGAACAGCAAGGATACTGTGCAGAACCCTCAAGCTTCCTGGAGGACCCGAGCGGGAGCTATATATATATATATATATATTATAGTATAATGTAACATTTACCATTTACTTTATCTGTAAATATCAAGAGCTACATGGTTTCCTTAAAAATGTATTCAACTGGGGAGCAGCATTTACAAATGAAATGTATTTAAGTATTTAATGTAATTGCAGAAGATGCACAGCTGGAGGTGAGGAATACAAAACATGAGCTCAGGAGCTAGACAGCAAAGCAACATATCCTAATGAGTCACCTTTTTTCTAACTCATATACCTTTAAAGAAAGCTCAAAGCAGCTTTCAACCCACTGTCTTGTATTTACATCGTGGTCAAACTTTAATGATATGATCAGTAATTAGTTTTGATAATTTTGAATTTGTCCAACAGCAATTAAGGGTTTACACACATAACAATGTCATTGCATGTCCTGTCAAGTGTAAGACCTGCATTTTTTTCAGTTCTAATATTGTGTCAACCAGCTTTTACAATATGTCTTGACTTCAAGACCAAATGCTAATGTTATGTAACTAAATTTATGGGACACGCAACATGTCTTTTACCTCACTAAAGTAGTTCAAAATGTTCCTGTTAATTTTATTTTCTAAAATATACTATATATTTATTGTTTTCATGTATTTTGCAATATGAACAAAATAATCTGAAGCAACAGGAATGTTTGCGTTTGCTGGGTACTTTCTCCTTATCAAATAATAATCCTGCAGTGTCACACTGATCTGTTTGCATCAAGGACAAACAGTGTGACTTCCTGCATGGGGACAAAGCACACAGCGTGATTTGCAATGGGGCTCTACAGAGTCTCTCAGCATGTGCCTGTCCATCCATGTCTTATACGCAGCTTGGTGGCTACATGCCACCTTCCTGCAAAAGACAAAAAAAGATTCAGCTCTTCCTGTTGTTCCATTTACAGTTCAAAAAGTTTTTTTTAGATTGTCTGTTAGAAACATGAGGTTATAAAGGTTCCTAGAAACAGAACATGGGCATAACAGAGCAATTAGTTTCTTTTTGAAACTTTACAAATATACACATAATTTGGTGTTTTAAAGGACGAAACTGACAAGGGGTCAGCAGGATAAACTGTCCTAATGAATAATAAGCTGCTAGATGAATCAACCAGTATAGAGTAAACATCCGCTCAGTTGTAACTGAAGGAGTTGAAATATTATAGCATATTGTAACATGAAAAAAACAAAGCAAAGAATGAAATGAAATGAACAAATGTCAAGAAGCCAAGAAAATGTTTGTGTTCTAGGATTGTTAATGCAAGAGACCTTTCAAATACGATTAGACTTTGTTTGATTGAATTAGAAATGGTGAATTGTAAATAAGATAAAAAAACATGTTTTATTTTGTTCTACAATTTCCTCTGTCCTGATTTGCACTGAAAGCTTCAGATGAAAATGAGTAGGAGGAAAAGCATAACTCACAATATAAAAACCTCACATTTTAGAAGGATGTCAGGATGTTGTGCATCATTTACTTGTGGTACATCATTTACTTGTGGAATGATTATACAATGTTTTAAATGAAGCACCCCATTTTCAATTCAATTTAATTTGCTTTGTTTATGTTGCTTACATTTGCATATTATATCTGTAGTAGTGTTTGTGTAAGTGTTACGACTCGGCATCCACGCAATCAGGTGGCACTCTCTGGTTCCCTTTTGGTTTGGTGTTTTCTTGGAATGTTGCTGTTCTTGTGATGTCATTCCCTGTTTGTAATTTGTTTCATTATTGTCACCTGTGTTTGATACCTCTGCCTGAGTATTTAGGGTCCGTTTGTCTTTGACCTTACCTTGTGTTCTGATTATGATACTTGTCATGTCTGGTTAGTACTTGTGCTGTGTTTTCGGTCTGTGTATCTTGACAGTGTCTGTAAAGGTTTTTTGCCATATGGCTTCCATAGTTCGGCCCCATTTACTGTGTCCTTTGTGTTTCATACTTCGTAGTGATTTTTGGTTAATGTTACTTATTGTTTGTTTCTGTCAGGATCCAACACACAAGATGGCAGATTGAATACTTGAGGGTGTGTTTGGACTGAGCTGAAGAGAGCCATGGATAACCCAAAATCAAAAGTTTGTTTAATTTAACCAAAACACTCCTAATAACATATTTGACAACAACCTAACATCCTACTACATCCTAACAACATTTGAATATCCATCATATTTACCATATCAAGGCTACTAATATATTATTATCCACAGAAAAACACAATTACACACCTTTGATTAAATAATTTTTATTTAAAATAAAGCATGGATTTTGATCTAGAAAATTGGTGAAGTATTCCTTTAAGTGTCCTACTACAGTACCACACAGTAGTGTTTTGATCAGGTGCGTTCAAGTGGTGCAGCGCTGTCAGAGCCTCTTCCAGGATCTTGTTGAGGCGAACCTCAAACAGCCACACCTCCCGTAACTCGGGAAACACGCAACCATTTCCGGAACTCCTGAGATTGAGACTGCGCTGCTACTGAACACACTGCCCATAAGTACAGTATCAGTGCAGAAAGCGTTGTTTTCAAAGAATAAAGCACCTTCTGAGACTGGTTTGTGCCCCTCCAGTTCAGTTCTCCCATTGTTCCCTGAAGGCAGCATGGCCTCTGCTCTGTTCTGCTCACCGCTTCCTACATCAGTGGTGATGTTGCACAGAGGTTTCGTCTCCTGGCTTGTCCTGTCCACCTGGCATGGCTCTTCACCACTCCTCTCATCTCGCTGGCCTTGCATCCGGGACAGTAAGCTGCAACGGTGGCAATGCCTCCTGCACCACCACGATGATCCTGCCCCCTGTGCTGGTGCCTTCTGTGGGCACACAGAGTGCCACTTGGACCCCAGCAGCTGCTGGGCAAGGATTCTCTACACCACCGCCTACCATGGGGGTGGTGGGTGAGGGACTTGCATGTGGTTTACGTTCGACCTTTTGTTTCATAGAATTTCCGAGTTTGTTTGTTGCACCAGTTTTGTTTTTTGTGCCAATGGTGAGCTAATTTGAGTCTCTAATCTTATCTAATATCACAATCAAACCAATATTTTTTAATTATTTTATTATTTATTATTTAAATAGTTTAGCTTGTGACCAGAGAGTTGCACAAATACTGTAAAAGACTATTCATATAGTTGATAACAGTACTGTTGCTGTTTATCGGACTTACAAGCTAGCATCCTTTTTGCTCATGTTCTTCTGGAGAGTAAAAGGTGATGATAGTTTGTATTAGTTTGATGTTTGGAATAATAGCAGAAGACTGTTGATAAATCAGTTGGAAATATTCTTTTACTACTCCCACGTGTTTTACCCCATTTGTTTCACTGATTAACATTTAGTTTTTTCTTACATGATGGAGTGCCACATAGTTATTCAATCAGCTGCAGCAACGTTGGAGATGACGTGTGTGTCATTTCTTAGACTTTTGTCAGCCTTACACCTGGAGAAGATATGCCTTGCTGTTTTTAGAGCAGTGATTACAGTAAAATGTTGAAAGGTTGACAGCAAAAGCAGACAATTAAATTAACTGGCCCCTGGCCCTGTGTCAGTTCCAAGAGTAGCCCTCAGGCTAAACTGTTTGAAAATCTCGTGTGTAATGAAACAAAGATTTAAGTCCTGATTAAAGTAGCAGGAACGTGTGAGCATGGGTTTGCATTTGTGTGTCTATGCGTTTCCCTGCACCTCTACTGCATTGCAGCCACCACAGTTGAGCTGTCAAAAGCTTTGTCATGTAGGAGAGTTCAAGTGAGCACCCTTAGCATAGTTCAGCGTTTATAATGAGTGATCTATCAATTATCTAGAACCAGAAGATGTTTTGTTTGCCCTTATGTCTCATTTAAAGTCCTCAAATGCAGCTTGTCTCTCTGTTCTCTTTGGGTATGAACCCCCCCACAAGTAATTGGGGGACTAGTTAGCAACTGTGAGGCACAAGACAGAAAGCTGCGTTGGCCCTTTGGCTTCGGCAACGAGGCAGCTAGTCCCACAGACTCCTACTCTCATTCACTTAATTATGACCTTGAGAGTTGAGTGGGAGTGGAGCATCTTGAGACTGACTCGTGCTTTTGTTTCGTAGATACAGAGATGTATAGTTATTATAGTACTTATGTACACACTGAAAACTCCAGTCTCGTTTATATGTGACAGGTATCACTAAGATACAAAAAAGAGAAGACCTGTAAAGGCCTGTTTATTGATAATTTACAATCGCCTTAAGCTTGTTTTCCATTTTTGTCTCACTCTTATCTATAATATCTATAACATTATTCATAACTAACTAACTAACTAACTAACTAACTAACTATCTATCTATCTATCTATCTATCTATCTATCTATCTATCTATCTATCTATCTATCTATCTATCTATCTATCTATCTATCTATCTATCTATCTATCTATCTATCTATCTATCTATCTATCTATCTATCTATCTATCTATCTCAGCTGCTAAAAATCATTTTTTTGTATAAGATCAAAGAGGAAGCTTAGCGGAACTCAGATAGACGTGGTGCTGCCAGATAGAAAAAAAAGTGATTCATGCTGCCAGAATCATCAAATCAAAGTATAATTGAGGCCGTTTTGGATGACTTGGACCAACAAGTTTACCATTACCTGTGGAAACGACTTTGTCCAGGTCCACCTTGAGCAGTAAGCAAATCTGTCATCAATCAAAGCATACTTTAAAGAATCCATGTATGAAATCCATATTCTGTGTTGCTTAACATGTTTTAATGATGACTCCATAAATCCATATTTATTCTACCATAATTAACAATTATATGTATACAGTAAGTTGATTTGGCTACTGGGACCACTTACTGTAGTAGCAAGGCTGGCAGATAGCATTGTGTTCTGCTCTGTTACTAATCCTATGGGAAACATCTACCTTGGTACCATCCAAAGTAAAAGCACTTGTAAAGTTTACAAATTAACATGTTGTTTGTTTGTAAGTCACACAAGCATAAGTATAGTTCATAAATGAAAACTACTACTTAGAAAAAAATATACATCTAGATACATTACATCAAAGGGATAACAAAAACTGTAACATGTACATTTTGCATGTAAAAAGGTAACGTCTTTTGGCTTATTCTGTCAGGGATTGCCAAATGAATAATTCACATTGTAGCCAAATTTGGCAAGTTTTGGCAATGCATGCCCTTCCTGATGCAAACCTTCACAGATGGGGACCTGGGCAGCATCCCACAACTGTTCACAACTACTGACAATCATGACAATACTTGCCCACAAAATTTTTATCCTAAAGCATATTTAGCATATTTAAAATGTAATAATGTAATAATGTAATAATATAATAAATACAGTTCAGCACATATGACTTTTGCAAATATATTATCCCTGCATACGCAGAAACAGCAAAGCTCTAATGCTTTTACTATAATTTTTATAATACTATTTATTTTTTCTTAATTTAAGTGCTTTCTTTTGTTTGAATTTTACTTACTCTTCCTATATTAATCCGGAGATAAGTCCACCCAATGCCCCTCTTTTCATTTCTCGTCTCGTCTTTATTTTACACTTCTAGCATATCATCGATTATTTCTAAATATAGCAACACATTTTGCTGCAATATGTTAAATTACTTGATAAAACTATTGTGGCCACAATGGCAGAAAACGGGAAATAATCCTCACAGGAACTTTGCTGATAACTACAGACATAGAAGCCATCAAGTTCACATATTCACATGTTCTTTATCTAAACTCATGGACCAGTAGGAAACTACAGAGAAAAATAGCTTTTTTTCCTATATTATAATCACAATAGATAATATGGTTATTAATTTCAATTTCTGCACAGTAATGTCATGATTACTAATCATGAGCTAAACGTAGAAACCAGTTTTTAATTCTGTGCATTTTTTGCATAAAAACATAATGATTGTAAAGAAATGTAACTTTTTTATTTGCCTTTATGATATTTAATTCACAAAACATTAAGCAAAACAAAACCAAAAAGAATGTGGGCAGTGCCTTCTTACCACTTCCATTCATCTTCTATTCCGCTTAATCTCAGGGGGGCCTGGAGCCTATCCCAGCTGGCTATGGGCAAGAGGCAGGGTACACCCTGAACAGGTCGCCATTCCATCACATGCCACACATATACAAACAACCATTAACACCCACACTCGCAATTTAGAGTGACCAATCAACCTAACACATGCTTTTGGACCGTGGGAGGAAGTCGGAGAACCCAACACGGGGGAGAACACGGGGGAGAACATGCAAACTCCACACAGAAAGAGAATTGAACTCAGGACTTCCTAGACCTGAGTGAGGCGACAGTGCTACTCACCGCACCAACGTGCCGCCCCTTACTACTTCCATTGCTGCATTTTATCAGGCCTTGATTGCTTTATTATCAGCAGGTGATGGAACTAAAATCCATATTGCCCAGAAAGGAAACATATGAAGCAAGAGAAAAAAAACAACTGCTGGTGCACATCAATCTAGAAAGGGGTATGCAAATAATTTCCAAAACAAATAATTTCAATATTCTACTGTGAGAAATAACAATTCACATGTCAAAACAATTGACAGTCATCTCAGGACTCGACAC
The DNA here is from genome assembly GCF_900634795.4 of Betta splendens. Classification (NCBI taxonomy): domain Eukaryota; kingdom Metazoa; phylum Chordata; class Actinopteri; order Anabantiformes; family Osphronemidae; genus Betta; species Betta splendens. Next base: position 15,655,377 of record NC_040887.2, on the reverse strand, counting down.
ACAACACACACTACAAAACACAAGGGCTACATCTCAAACATTTAAATATCCATGGTAGCTGGGAGCATCCAGGTTTCTCAGGTAAACAGGGGAACGGGTTGACTGACAGGCCCTAGCCTGGTTACAAACACCAAGTTTCTTGTTTACATGACAGATAAGAGATTGGCTTGTTGCAGACATTAGCTTGTTTCACAGAAACTGTGCACCTTGCAGGCAATAAGTTGACTATGAATTCCTTTTTAAACCACAGTATTCTAGAGGCATATTTGAGGCCATGAGCCTGACCCACTAAACCTTGGTTAAAATTGAGTTGCGCAACAGGGACAAAGATTCAAAGTGAACCTGTAAATCTATGTCAGAATGGCAGAAAAAAGAATGAAGGTTTTTAAATGACCAATATTCAAAGTTCAGACTTTATCTTAACCCAGCTGAAATAGAGTGAGCGCCGTAAAAATGCAAAGAAAAAACTCCCCAAAAACTTTGATTTAATAGAGCAATGTTGTTTTTTTTAGAAGAGAGTGGGCCAGAATTCCTCGCTCCCAGTGATGCGAGAGTCTTATTAAATTTTACACTTCAAGATGGTGTAACAACCACAGAAGAGGTTATGATAAGGAAGACAACCTGCTCTACACCTCTTGAGTCATAGACACCAATACAGGGTTATCACCTAAACTTGTGCTGTAACATAAAACAAACTGTTTTTTTTCATATATTTATATTTGTCTCACAGCCCAAGAGTGCAATTAATATATATTTGTAAATTCTAGGCAAGTCTGAAAACTGACTTGTCCTTGTTACTCATTCAGGGCCTAAGCACTCAGAATTTACTAAAGAGAATGCTGATAAAAGCAGAGAGAAAAAATGTGGCTAGTTTCTGTAAGTACTTAGGAGAGAGTCTCTCACAATGTACATGCAAAAGCCAAACACGGACTGCTGTGTTGACAAATGAGAAACAAATGAATTCATTGAGATAAATTGTTCATTAGTATTTGCCATCGTAGTTTGTTGGGGATTTGAAAGTTCAGTGCAGTTTGTGTTTACAGAATTAATGGTTTTATCAGTCTAATTCTACCATGAAGCCTTATTATTATTCTTGTGCTGTAAGGTAATGCTGACAGATACAGTCTATCACAAGTCCGCTGTCAAACCATCCGTGTATCAGCGCACAGTTAGGAGGCTGAGAACGGGAGACTCAAGTGTGTACAGGCTTTTTAAGATAATCACTTTTATAGAAACTTCGATGTGTCTGTGTAGGAGGCAGACTCCTAATGCACATCAAATCCCACGTCTCTCAGCAAAAGCAGAGGCAGGTCACCTGTCTTTATAAGCAGCAGGATAGATGGCACGAGGACCTGAAACAGTGCAATTGTCTGTAACATCACAGAAGCCCCCTCCCATGGCATCTACTCAACTTCCAAGTGTGTGTTAGACAGAGAAGCCGACAGCTTGACAACAAGGCTTTCATCTCATAGCCCAAATCTTTCCACAATCAAGCATGAGGAAGAAAAGAACAATTGAGAGGCGGTACTGAAAATGTGAAGCCAAGCTCTCTGATAAGGCTGTCTCTGTAGGTGCCCTGCTAGTTAAACATAGCCCAGCAGCCTCTCACATCCCCATTTAGACATGAATTTGTCACTTGGGAGGAGGTCGTCCGAGTGACAGTGACGAGCAAGCCCAGATGCCAGACGTGCTGTCAGCACTTGTTAAGGTCAGCTCATTAGAGAATGAAATAAATAAAATGGTAATGGAAGGTGTGAGGGAGGAGACATCTCTCTCTCCTCAGGCTTTGAGGAAGAATCCAGTGAGGGAGACGGATTGTAACAATTGAGCTATGAACCTGAGCGACACAGCTGCATTTTTTGCAGTAATGATTCTTTACAGAAAACGGATCAGAGCTGAAGCACTTGTCATGTGTCAGAGAGCCATGCAGCTGCTCCCCCACATACAGCCGCCTGCTCTAAGGCTGGTGCTGATCAGAAGATGCTGCGGTACAGGGGAACAACGTAGGGATTTGCTAAGGGGGAGGCATGGCTCGGGCTAAAGACACTGATGCTGACTGATCATAGTCAGAAATGCGGCCGATTGGAGATGAGAGGAAAGAAACATACACGCAGCATTGCCTTGGTGACAGACAGGCCTTTAAAAGTTTGATGCAGCGCCATCAGCTGCCACTCACTCATAGCTCACAGATTACTGATGTTTTTCTAAGAGAGTGCGCACACGCATCTCAGGAGCATGCACCACATGGCACCACAACTTTATTTATCCCTTGTCTAGCAAACAAGTAAGACGTGAACTGAAAACACTAATGTATAATAATGCACTAATACCAATAATAACTTATAATAATAAGTTATAAAATTTAAGTAAAGGGAGAATGAATACATTTTTTATGGTTTTGAGTTTTGCTGAATACAGTGGTCAGTCAAGTCAAACTGGTCAGAATTGCATCTACGATACTCTATAAGTAATTTCTGACTTGATGGGAGTGTTATTGTCACAGTCTCTGGTCCTTTTCCTTGTTTTATTTTGAGTTCCTTACATTCGGTAGTGTCTGGTTCAGTTCCTGTAGGTCGTGTTTGGTTCTGATCTCTGGTTTTATTTTGAAGGACTTCCTGCCATAATCACTCCACAGCTGTTCCCTGCCATTACATTATACACACCTGCACGTCATCAGTAATCAGTTCACCTTGTACTTAAGCACCACCTCTCACCCCAGTACCTTTGCCAGATTGTTAGCTCATGTTGCGTGCATTCCACCACTTTCCAGCGTCTTTGTATTTTGCCTAGCCTTGTGAACCGAACCTTGTTTCTGACCACCGTGATCATCGTCTGCCTAATCCTTGACTACCTTGAGTTTCTGATCTTGCCTGATACCGACCTTGCCTGCCTGACCACGATTTACGCCTGACGGAACGGTATTGTAAATCAGCCTCTTGTGTATGAACCTTGCCTGTCTCTGCCACGGAGCCCGCCTGATCTTGTATTGACTTCCCGTGTATGACCCTGCCTGACCTGGACCCTGTAACCTGGAATAAACTCTCATTTGTCATATCTCAGTCTGTCTGTGCCGTGCATGTGGGTCCGCCGACTTTGACGTTCTGACAGAACAATCTGGCCAGAATTGGACCCAGCCGGTTTCAGCGTAAATTCCCAGTTCTGGTTTTCTGTCTCGCTTTGTTGTGTTTGGAGGAGGGTTTCTGCCGAGAGTCATGATTTTTACATGCGCAGACTTACCCAGCGATCTCCGTAATTATCTCGAGATTCTTGCAGAGGATTACCAAAGGGCACCCAACCCGGAAGCCCAACGAGGCGCCGTGGAAGTGGTGGTGTATACGTTGGAGGACGAGGACAGCCTGCTAGAACGACCCGATGTCCGCCGCCTCTATGAGCGGATGTGTGCGCGACTCGATGAGTTAGAGCGCGCGCTCCGCGCCACACCTGCCCCCACGCCACCCTCTCAGATTACACCAGCCCCGGTCGCACCACCGATGGTCCCGGGTGCAGCTGTTCCTCCGTTCCCTCTAGATCAGCCCGTGGTCCCGGTTTCAGTTTCCTTTTCCCAGCCCTGTCTGACCGTCGCTGTTGCACCAGCCTGCCCAGCTCCATGTTTACTCCGCTGGGAGGACTTCCTGCACTCGTGCGGTCCCCCGTCCCCTGCCCCGGTTCCATTCCAGTCGTGTTCTGCTCAGGTTCCAGTCCAGTTGTGTTCTGCTCAGGTTCCAGTCCAGTCGTGTTCTGCTCAGGTTCCAGTCCAGTCGTGTCCCGCTCAGGTTCCAGTCCAGTCGTGTCCCGCACAGTCTCCAGTCCAGTCGTTCCTTGCTCAGGCCCCAGCTCAGCCGTGCCTTGCTCAGGCCCCAGATCAGCCGTGCCTTGCTAAGGCCCCAGTTCAGCCGTGCCTTGCTCATGCCCCAGTTCAGCCGTGCCTTGCTCAGGCCCCAGTTCAGCCGTGCCCCGTTCAGGCTCCAGCTCCAGTTCAGCCGTGCTCCGTTCAGGCTCCAGCTCCAGTTCAGCCGTGCCCTGCTCAGGCCCCAGTTCAGCCGTGCCCCGTTCAGGCTCCAGCCCCAGTTCAGTCGTGCTCCTTTCAGGCTCCAGCCCCAGTTCAGTCGTGCTCCGTTCAGGCTCCAGCCCCAGTTCAGTCATGCTCCGTTCAGGCTCCAGTCCCAGTTCAATCGTGCTCCGTTCAGGCTCCAGCCCCAGTTCAGTCGTGCTTCGTTCAGGCTCCAGTCAAATCACGTCACGCTCACGCTCCAGTCTTGCCCCATGCAGATGGCACAACGCGCCAGTCGAGCCCGGCTCTAGCCCAGTCGGGTTCAGCGCCCGTCCTGTCAAGCTCGAAGTTCGTAATCAGCCCTGCCGGCTCCAGAGAGGAGACCGCAAGCAGCCCTGCCGGCTCCAGAGAGGAGACCGCAAGCAGCCCTGCCGACCTGGTAGCAGTGACCGTCCCTGTCCCTGTCGGTCCTGGGGAGGCGGTCGTGTTGCCCACCGCTGGTCCAGGAGAGATCAGTCTGGCCCTCGTCGGGCCCAACTCGGTCGTTCCAGCCATAGTTCCTGTTCCTGTCGGCGCCTGTGAGGACGCCGTTCTAGTTCCTGTTCCTGTCTGCCCCTGCAAGGATGCCGTTTTAGTTCCTGTTCCTGTCGGCCCCTGCGAGGATGCCGTTCTAGTTCCTTTTCCTGTTGGCCCCTGCGAGGACGTCGTTCTAGTTCCTGTTCCTGTCGGCTCCCGCGAGGACGCCGCTCTAGTTCCTGTTCCTGTCGGCTCCTGCGAGGACGCCGCTCTAGTTCCTGTTCCTGTCGGCTCCACGGAGGGCGCCGTTCTAATTCCTGTTCCTGTCAGCTCCACGGAGGATGCCGTTCTAGTTCTGGTTCCTGTCGGCTCCACGGAGGACGCCGTTCTAGTTCCTGTTCCTGTCGGCTCCACGGGGGCGCCGTTCTAGTTCCTGTTCCTGTCGGCTCCACGGAGGATGCCGTTCTAGTTCCGGTTCCTGTCGGCTTCACGGAGGACGCCGTTCTAGTTCCTGTTCCTGTCGGCTCCACGGAGGACGCCGTTCTAGTTCCTGTTTCTGTCGGCCCTACGGAGGACGTCGTTCTAGTATCGGTTCCTGCCGACCTCCAGAAGGGGTCGCCCCAGCATCAGTTCCTACCGACCTCCAGGAGGGGGTCGCCCCAGCATCGGTTCCTGCCGACCTCCAGGAGGGGGTCGCTCCAGCATCGGTTCCTGCCGACCTCCAGGAGGGGGGTCGCTCCAGCATCAGTTCCTGACGACCTCCAGGAGGGGGTCGCTCCAGCATCGGTTCCTGCCAACCTCCAGGAGAGGGTCGCTCCAGCATCGGTTCCTGGTGGCCCGGCTCCGGCCACGTTCGTCTCTGCTCCAGCATCGGTTCCTGGTGGCCCGGCTTCGGCCACGTCCGTCTCTGCTTCAGCATCGGTTCCTGGTGGCCCGGCGTCAGCTGCGTCCACCCCGGTTCCCCGTCTGGTCCCGTCTCCAGCGTCATGCCCATCCTGGAGTCGTCGTCCGGTCTGGTGGCCTCGCCCTTGGCACCTCCGGCTGCTTGCGTGGCGCTGCCTCCTGTGGCGTCTTCCGCCTCGACTCCTCAGCCTCCAGGATCATCGTCCGCCTGGAGGACATCGCCGTTCAGGGTGGTCCCCGTGGATGCTGGCCCAGCTCAAGGGCACTGAGTGTGCCACTCTGCCTCAGCTGCGACTGAGCAGGATCCCGCCACGTCTCCACCCTCCCTAAGGAGCTGCGAGACGTTTCTGTTATTCATGCACCCTGAACTTATCTCGTGGACATTCATGTTGTTTTTCGTGATTATGAGACTCATGGTTGTTTTTGTTTTGTTTTTCTGGTGGGTCTTCTGGTCTGTCGTTTTCGGGCGTGAGTTTTGTTTTGATGGGGGTTCCCATTGTGCCCTCCCCCAGTCCGCCCTCCGCCCGCCCTGTTGGTGTTCCATGCGGGTTGTTTTTGGTTCACTTTGTACTTAAGCACCACCTCTCACCCCAGTACCTTCGCCAGATTGTTAGCTCATGTTGCGTGCATTCCACCACTTTCCAGCGTCTTTGTATTTTGCCTAGCCTTGTGAACCGAACCTTGTTTCTGACCACCGTGATCATCGTCTGCCTAATCCTTGTCTGCCTTGAGTTTCTGATCTTGCCTGATACCGACCTTGCCTGCCTGACCACGATTTACGCCTGACGGAACGGTATTGTAAACCAGCCTCTTGTGTATGAACCTTGCCTGTCTCTGCCACCGAGCCCGCCTGATCTTGTATTGACTTCCCGTGTATGACCCTGCCTGACCTGGACCCTGTAACCTGGAATAAAATCTCATTTATCATATCTCAGTCTGTCTGTGCCGTGCATGTGGGTCCGCCGCCTTTGACGTTCTGACAGTTATTCCCTTGAAAAAAAAGTTCAGCTTTGCAGATGTCCCAAAAGGATCTATTAATGTCGGGCTGCACTGGGTGCTGCAAGTATACAACTTTCCTTTGTCATTTTAGCTCTTATTAACTTAACTATTTTGTTAACTATTACTTCTTCATTTCCAGTTGAAGAGTTTAAGTAAGTGGAGGTATGACATCTGCTCTGCCATATTGCAAACAGACAGTTCTTTGTGAACTTGTTTACTCCTAACTAAGAAGTGAAGTGAATAAATTTAAAGTATTTATATGCTCTCTTGGTTGTGCACAGAAAATTGGAAAAGGCTATCCAGATTTAAGCATGTGCTGGTCCAATACAGTAGATGAAGTGGGAGCAGAAAGTTGAAACGATGGGTGGACCCTTTGGTCTTCTCGAAGGCCAAATCCTTCATAATGTATGTCAACAGCTGTAACTATGCACATCTCGATAAGAGTCCAACCAAAATCTTTCTCGAAATATCTTGGTAATCTTGGTTAATATATAGGAAACTAAATTAATGCCATGTGTGGGTTCGTGACATGGTGGTGTAGTTGTTAGCACTGCTGCTTTAGATGATTTAGATGTTTTCAACCTTTCAACCATGCCTGTGTTTTACTTTTCAGATACTCTATGCTTGTGGAAGAAATTAAAACATTATTTGTCTCAGCATCTGCCAAACAATTTATCTGTTCAAACTTTCTGAAAGAAACACACTACAAAAGTGGAGTCCCATTAATCTAGAGCACAAAGTGACATCTTTACACTCCTTTATTTGCCCAAATAAAGAAGATATAAATAGATGGATAGACAGATAGATAGATTAGGGGATACAAGCATAGAGACACTTGTGTTGTCAGCAGTGTTCCCACTCCGCCCTGTCTTTATTAATTCCTCCCAGCAGCCTCTATCAGTCCCTCTCCTATTTGTCCTCAAGAGGAATGTCTGTCGATAGTCCTTCCACCAAAGCCCCGATGAGAGAAAGGAAGAGGGAACAGTGATCAATTTCAGATATGGCCTAAAGCACAGGGTTTACTAACAAAAGAGATTTCATGCACTGTTAAAGCTATTGAGTGGTCAGTGGATAAGCGCACACTTCACATTAACCCTGAAACTTGATGACAAAGCTCCACTTAAAAAAATGCCCCACAACCTACACAGTGCCAGCTCACTTAGTCTCTAATAGCATCAGTGGTAATTGAGACACTTCAGAGGCGACAAACAGATGTTTAATTCAAACATAGCCTAACAGTGAAAGTGGTCTTTGGATGCAAGTGTCATTCTAAAGCACATGTGAGGTCAATCTCTGGGTGTACATTACTGTAATTAGACGTTTTTTCATATGTGTAATGTCGCTGTGCTGGTGGACAGGTTGAGTTTTAACTTGCATCACTGTCAATTGAGCGTCAGTTACGCATAAACTCTTCTCCCTTATGGTGCAGCTTACAAAACAATACAGAAGACATTATGAGCACACATGAACTCTTCACAAATTCAACTGCAACCAGCTGCTGAAACCAAACAAATCAGTTAAGCAAACAAGAGGCACAAGTACATAAATAAGGATGTACCTTAGGCTAAAACATTCATAACTAAACAGCTGCTGTACTGTGGTTTACCTGTGAAATTAATATAATTGCTAATCATAGTGTCAAGGTATGTGCACCACACATACAAACATACATATAAATATATCATGAACATACACATATTCATTATTATACATAATCTCACTTAATACTTAATAACAGCCATGACATACAACATCACAACTACCATAATCACACATTATTGACATTGATAGTGATAAGGACCAGTCTGGTAGGAGGAAGAGGGAAGAAACCCGGCAGCCAGGGAGCCCACACACCTTCAGTTCCTGAAGTGTTGTGACCCAAGCTGCCCACACAGAACCCCCCAGGCAGAGCCATAGCAGCCACAGAGACAGCACCCGAGGTCAGAGTGGACCACTGTGGGTCGATGCTGTCCACCCCAGGAGAACCACGGCCAAACACTCCCCCCAGTCAGAGGGTCGCCTGAGAAAGTGGAGCCTGAAGACCCACGGTTTGTAAGGAACGCACCAGGAGATGCCCCTACACCCAGAGTGGGGACCACCCTCAGTCCGCCACCCCTACAGGAGCGAGGCATACTCCATTGGCTCAACTATATGCCCTGGGCCCGCAAAATGAAGCCTGAAATTAGTGAGGGTCGACAGAAAAGAGACCTCCCAGGCAGCGGGTCCATGTACCCCCACACACAAACTGCATCACGCGCATACAGACTCAAGCCACATTAACACACACTACCATAAACTCCCTCATAAACAACTACTCAATCATACGTGTACCCATGCACTCTCAGATACATTCTCGCACCCACAGCATTCGCTTGTTCTCAGTCATGAGGAGGGTAGGTTTCTGGCCTTCTGCTCAGTCCAGGCAGGGACCTCCCAAGCCCCACCCACCCCAACCTTGGATAAGCAGGGGTCAGCACCCCAGAACCCTGCAACCCAGCTTGAACATGAGTGTGTGGAACTAGAGTGCACTGAAAGTGGACTCTTAGGGGGGATGGTTTGTTGAAACTACTTCTCCAGTCCCAGTCCCTCCATCAGTAGGACGAATGAAATGTGAATGAATGAGAATGAGATTCTTGAAATCTCTCTAGTGACCACTTTTGACCACACATGTCATAATGTTTTTTAAAACTATGGCTGCTTAAAAAGAGACACATCAACTTGGGGTTATATATCCACTTAATTGGATTTTTCAAACTTAGTAGAAGCTAATTATCTGTATACTGGCCAAACTTTAAACACATTCATGACACAATACGCTTTCCCACATTGGAAAGAAAGAGGAAAGATGAAGAAAAAATGAATTGTATTAATTTGAGTGCTCTGTGACAAGACGTTAATTTCTGGATAATGAAGTTCGTATAAAGTTGAATCTGTAAAATACGATAAATAGTTTGCAGCTGATTTTGAGTGTGGAGAACTTAAATGCAGTTTCTAAGAGGAGCACTTTGAATAAGAGAGAATATTTCTTACAATGTTTTCAGGGCACATCATCATCCATCACCTCTGTTACAATGAGGACTGACGTGTAATTTGTTTGCTTTGTTTGCTGACAGCAGTTGTTTGCTGAATCTTGTGTTCTGAGAAAATAACTATAGCAGGAAGAAAAAAAGACAGAGGAAAAGGGAGGACCTGAAACCTTTTCAGAGTTTTGACATTGCTTTCATCACCTTTCCTCAGTCTTGTTTCTTCTTGAAACAAGACATTATTATGACTCAATTGTTGGACAAGCTTTACAAACAATATATAGTGTCTAAATGCATAAAAAGGCTTTCTGTCAAGAGTACCATGAGAGATCTAGTCCCCCACTTCATCGAAAAGCATGCTTTTTCTGACCACGTGGCCAAATGGATAAGGCATCTGCCTTCAGATCAGGAGATTGAGTGTTCAAGTCCTTTGTGGTTAGCAGTCCCAGTGAACCTAACAGGTTTTTGTTCCTCTTCCATGAAGCTACTGTGTTCAGCCATGGCTATTTATCTAAGTATCATTCACTAGGGTGTTGCCATTATTATGACTCAATTGTTGGACAAGCTTTTTCGGCCACATTTCCATGTACAGTTGTTGTTTTTACAATCAATATATAGTGTCTCAAGCTTAAATGAGACGCCTTTCAACAATTTCAGCCTCGCAACATCAGATTTAAGCATATATATTACCTATAGCTGTTGTGATACTTTTTCTGCCTGATTCCAGCTGATCTATAATCAAGAAATGCCATCAGCATCACCTATCTTACACCCTGAGCACTGACGAACAACAGATCTCATAATTGCTGGCAAAAGAAATATGTGCTTGCAGTAGTAGATGGCCAGTATGGGGGTTTATAAGCACCACGCTCTAACCAGCTGAGCTAACCGGCCACATTTCCATGTACAGTTGTTGTTTTTACAATCAATATATAGTGTCTAAATGCATAAAAAGGCTTTTCTGTCAAGAGTACCATGAGAGATCTAGTCCCCCACTTCATCGAAAAGCATGCTTTTTGTGACCACGTGGCCTAATGGATAAGGCGTCTGACTTCGTATCAGGAGATTGAGGGTTCAAGTCCTTTGTGGTTAGCAGTCCCAGTGTACTTAACAGGTTTTTGTTCCTCTTCCATGAAGCTACTGTGTTCAGCCATGGCTATTTATCTAAGTATCATTCACTATCAGGGTGTTGCCATTATTATGACTCAATTGTTGGACAAGCTTTTTGTAGGGGATTCTTTTCAAAACCGTTTCTCAAGCTTAAATGAGACGCCTTTTAACAATTTCAGCCTCGCAACATCAGATTTAAGCATATATATTACCTATAGCTGTTGTGATACACTTTCTGCCTGATTCCAGCTGATCTATAATCAAGAAATGCCATCAGCATATGTCTTTATTCTAATGATCTAAAGCAGACCTATCTTACACCCCGAGCACTGACGAACAACAGATTTCATAATTGCTGGCAAAAGTAATATATGATTGCAATAGTAGATGGCCAGTATGGGGGTTGAACCCATGGCCTTGGCGTTATTAGCACCACGCTCTAACCAGCTGAGCTAACCGGCCACATTTCCATGTACAGTTGTTGTTTTTACAATCAATATATAGTGTCTAAATGCATAAAAAGGCTTTCTGTCAAGAGTACCATGAGAGATCTAGTCCCCCACTTCATCGAGAAGGGTGCTTTTTGTGACCACGTGGCCTAATGCATAAGGCGTCTGACTTCGTATCAGGAGATTGAGGGTTCAAGTCCTTTGTGGTTAGCAGTCCCAGTGTACTTAACAGGTTTTTGTTCCTCTTCCATGAAGCTACTGTGTTCAGACATGGCTATTTATCTAAGTATCATTCACTAGGGTGTTGCCATTATTATGACTCAATTGTTGGACAAGCTTTTTCGGCCACATTTCCATGTACAGTTGTTGTTTTTACAATCAATATATAGTGTCTCAAGCTTAAATGAGACGCCTTTCAACAATTTCAGCCTCGCAACATCAGATTTAAGCATATATATTACCTATAGCTGTTGTGATACTTTTTCTGCCTGATTCCAGCTGATCTATAATCAAGAAATGCCATCAGCATCACCTATCTTACACCCTGAGCACTGACGAACAACAGATCTCATAATTGCTGGCAAAAGAAATATGTGCTTGCAGTATTAGATGGCCAGTATGGGGGTTTATAAGCACCACGCTCTAACCAGCTGAGCTAACCGGCCACATTTCCATGTACAGTTGTTGTTTTTACAATCAATATATAGTGTCTAAATGCATAAAAAGGCTTTTCTGTCAAGAGTACCATGAGAGATCTAGTCCCCCACTTCATCGAAAAGCATGCTTTTTGTGACCACGTGGCCTAATGGATAAGGCGTCTGACTTCGTATCAGGAGATTGAGGGTTCAAGTCCTTTGTGGTTAGCAGTCCCAGTGTACTTAACAGGTTTTTGTTCCTCTTCCATGAAGCTACTGTGTTCAGCCATGGCTATTTATCTAAGTATCATTCACTATCAGGGTGTTGCCATTATTATGACTCAATTGTTGGACAAGCTTTTTGTAGGGGATTCTTTTCAAAACCGTTTCTCAAGCTTAAATGAGACGCCTTTTAACAATTTCAGCCTCGCAACATCAGATTTAAGCATATATATTACCTATAGCTGTTGTGATACACTTTCTGCCTGATTCCAGCTGATCTATAATCAAGAAATGCCATCAGCATATGTCTTTATTCTAATGATCTAAAGCAGACCTATCTTACACCCCGAGCACTGACGAACAACAGATTTCATAATTGCTGGCAAAAGTAATATATGATTGCAATAGTAGATGGCCAGTATGGGGGTTGAACCCATGGCCTTGGCGTTATTAGCACCACGCTCTAACCAGCTGAGCTAACCGGCCACATTTCCATGTACAGTTGTTGTTTTTACAATCAATATATAGTGTCTAAATGCATAAAAAGGCTTTTCTGTCAAGAGTACCATGAGAGATCTTGTCCCCCACTTCATCGAAAAGCATGCTTTTTGTGACCACGTGGCCTAATGGATAAGGCGTCTGACTTCGGATCAGAAGATTGAGGGTTAAGTCCCTTCGTGGTTACCAGTCTTAGTGAACCTGACAGAGTTTTGTTCCTCCTCTTTGAAGTTACTGTGTTCAGCCATGGCTATTTATCTAAGTATCATTCACTATCAGGGTGTTGCCATTATTATGACTCAATTGTTGGACAAGCTTTTTGTAGGGGATTCTTTTCAAAACCGTTTCTCAAGCTTAAATGAAACGCCTTTTAACAATTTCAGCCTCGCAACTTAGATTTAAGCATATATATTACCTATAGCTGTTGTGATACACTTTCTGCCTGATTCCAGCTGATCTATAATCAAGAAATACCATCAGCATATGTCTTTATTCTAATGATCTAAAGCAGACCTATCTTACACCCCGAGCACTGACGAACAACAGATTTCATAATTGCTGGCAAAAGTAATATATGATTGCAATAGTAGATGGCCAGTATGGGGGTTGAACCCATGGCCTTGGCGTTATTAGCACCACGCTCTAACCAGCTGAGCTAACCGGCCACATTTACATGTAAATTTGTTGTTTTCACAAACAATATATACTGTCTAAATGCATGAAAAGGCTTTTCTGTCAAGAGTACCATGAGAGATCTTGTCCCCCACTTCACCGAGAAGGGTGCTTTTTGCTCACCACGTGGCCAAATGAATAAGGCATCTGACTTCGGATCAGGAGATTGAGTGTTCAAGTCCTTTGTGGTTAGCAGTCCCAGTGAACTTAATAGGTTTTTGTCCCTCTTCCATGAAGCTACTGTGTTCAGCCATGGCTATTTATCTAAGTATCATTCACTATCAGGGTGTTGCCATTATTATGACTCAATTGTTGGACAAGCTTTTTCGGCCACATTTCCATGTACAGTTGTTGTTTTTACAATCAATATATAGTGTCTCAAGCTTAAATGAGACGCCTTTCAACAATTTCAGCCTCGCAACATCAGATTTAAGCATATATATTACCTATAGCTGTTGTGATACACTTTCTGCCTGATTCCAGCTGATCTATAATCAAGAAATGCCATCAGCATCACCTATCTTACACCCTGAGCACTGACGAACAACAGATCTCATAATTGCTGGCAAAAGAAATATGTGCTTGCAGTAGTAGATGGCCAGTATGGGGGTTTATAAGCACCACGCTCTAACCAGCTGAGCTAACCGGCCACATTTCCATGTACAGTTGTTGTTTTTACAATAAATATATAGTGTCTAAATGCATAAAAAGGCTTTTCTGTCAAGAGTACCATGAGAGATCTAGTCCCCCACTTCATCGAAAAGCATGCTTTTTCTGACCACGTGGCCTAATGGATAAGGCGTCTGACTTCGTATCAGGAGATTGAGGGTTCAAGTCCTTTGTGGTTAGCAGTCCCAGTGTACTTAACAGGTTTTTGTTCCTCTTCCATGAAGCTACTGTGTTCAGCCATGGCTATTTATCTAAGTATCATTCACTATCAGGGTGTTGCCATTATTATGACTCAATTGTTGGACAACGTTTTTGTAGGGGATTCTTTTCAAAACCAATTCTCAAGCTTAAATGAGACGCCTTTCAACAATTTCAGCCTCGCAACAACAGCAGTAGTAGATGGCCAGTATGGGGGTTTATTAGCACCACGCTCTAACCAGCTGAGCTAACCGGCCACATTTCCATGTACAGTTGTTGTTTTTACAATAAATATATTGTGTCTAAATGCATAAAAAAGGCTTTCTGTCAAGAGTACCATGAGAGATCTAGTCCCCCACTTCATCGAGAAGGGTGCTTTTTGTGACCACGTGGCCTAATGGATAAGACGTCTGACTTCGTATCAGGAGATTGAGGGTTCAAGTCCTTTATGGTTAGCAGTCCCAGTGTACTTAACACGTTTTTGTTCCTCTTCCATGAAGCTACTGTGTTCAGCCATGGCTATTTATCTAAGTATCATTCACTATCAGGGTGTTGCCATTATTATGACTCAATTGTTGGACAAGCTTTTTGTAGGGGATTATTTTCAAAAACGTTTCTCAAGCTTAAATGAGACGCCTTTCAACAATTTCAGCCTCGCAACATCAGATTTAAGCATATATATTACCTGTAGCTGTTGTGATACACTTTCTGCCTGATTCCAACTGATCTATAATCAAGAAATGCCATCAGCATATGTCTTTATTCTAATGATCTAAAGCAGACCTATCTTACACCCCGAGCACTGACGAACAACAGATTTCATAATTGCTGGCAAAAGTAATATATGATTGCAATAGTAGATGGCCAGTATGGGGGTTGAACCCATGACCTTGGCGTTATTAGCACCACGCTCTAACCAGCTGAGCCAACCGGCCACATTTCCATGTACAGTTGTTGTTTTTACAATCAATATATAGTGTCTAAATGCATAAAAAGGCTTTCTGTCAGAGTACCATGAGAGATCTAGTCCCCCACTTCATCGAAAAGCATGCTTTTTGTGGCCACGTGGCCTAATGGATAAGGCGTCTGACTTAGGGTCAGGAGATTGAGGGTTCAAGTCCCTTCGTGGTTACCAGTCTTACTGAACCTGACAGAGTTTTGTTCCTCCTCTTTGAAGTTACTGCGTTCAGCCATGGCTATTTATCTAAGTATCATTCACTATCATTTACAAGGGTGTTGCCATTATTATGACTCAATTGGTGGACAAGCTTTTTGTAGGGGATTTTTTTCAAAACCGTTTCTCAAGCTTAAATGAGACGCCTTTCAACAATTTCAGCCTCGCAACATCAGATTTAAGCATATATATAACCTATAGCTGTTGTGATACACTTTCTGCCTGATTCCAGCTGATCTATAATCAAGAAATGCCATCAGCATATGTCTTTATTCTAATGATCTAAAGCAGACCTATCTTACACCCCGAGCACTGACGAACAACAGATTTCATAATTGCTGGCAAAAGTAATATATGATTGCAATAGTAGATGGCCAGTATGGGGGTTGAACCCATGGCCTTGGCGTTATTAGCACCACACTCTAACCAGCTGAGCTAACCGGCCACATTTCCATGTACAGTTGTTGTTTTTATAATCAATATATAGTGTCTAAATGCATAAAAAGGCTTTCTGTCAAGAGTACCATGAGAGATCTTGTCCCCCACTTCATCGAAAAGCATGCTTTTCGTGACCACGTGGCCTAATGGATAAGGCGTCTGACTTCGGATCAGGAGATTGTGGGTGCAAGTCCCTTCGTGGTTACCAGTCTTAGTGAACCTGACAAAGTTTTGTTCCTCCTCTTTGAAGTTACTGTGTTCAGCCATGGCTATTTATCTAAGTATCATTCACTATCAGGGTGTTGCCATTATTATGACTCAATTGTTGGACAAGCTTTTTGTAGGGGATTCTTTTCAAAACCGTTTCTCAAGCTTAAATGAGACGCCTTTTAACAATTTCAGCCTCGCAACATCAGATTTAAGCATATATATTACCTATAGCTGTTGTGAAACACTTTCTGCCTGATTCCAGCTGATCTGTAATCAAGAAATGCCACAAGCATATGTCTTTATTCTAATGATCTATAATCAAGAAATGCCATCAGCATCACCTATCTTACACCCTGAGCACTGACGAACAACAGATCT